>NC_061117.1:1375256-1383731 GCF_002878395.1 Capsicum annuum | reverse complement strand
TATATATATATATATATATATATATATATATATATTTAAATATTGATTATATTTATAAAATATATGAATAATTAACATATAAAATATAATTTTGTAAGAATTCAAATATGTTTGATGAAAATGGCGTGGTGATGTTGAATACACCATAAATGCCATGAGAGTTTTCTTTAAAGCGTTTATTTTACTTTTAATGGACTAAACATTGACATTTCTTTTTTTTTTATTGTGATCAATTTAAACAAAATTAGGTTAATATTGTTATTTAGCGAGTTATATTATTACTCATTAATGATTTTATTTATTCTTCGATATCTATTTTTGATTTTAATTTGGTGTCAAAAGTTATTCAATTTCACATATTATTAGGATCTTTTTGTAAATTTGAGACTTGATTAATGAGTAGTAACTTCAAGAAATATTATATTGTAAATATTTATGCAATTAATATTTTAAAATTTAAATTAAGATTATAAAAATAATATATTTTAAAAAATGGGCTGGCCTATGGAAGCCCACAACCCATAGTGTGACGGGTTGGGCTTGCTATTTTCTAGTCTGTCATGTTGATGGGTCAGCCTGGCCGGGCCCGTCAAACTCTAAAGCCCGTGTGAGCTAGCCCGGATGAGCTGGTCCGACCATATTAACAAATCTAGGAGCAGTTATATAACGATAAGAATCCAATTAGAACTGTTTAGTATTATAACTATCTACTTCTAATAGGTCATTTTATATTTTTTTTAATATTATTTTAAATTTAAAGTCAACAATTTATTTGTAACACCCCAAGATCCCATCCCGAGACGTCACACGATGCTTAAGGCCACACGTGGCCTCAATCTAACCCTCTAAACCTGTCATCGCTTCTAGAACTCACTTTGACAATAGTCATGCTAATATAAGAGAGAATGACATATCATAAACATACTGGAATAAGATACTAAACTAGCATGTACAATCCAAAATACTGAAATTCTGTACATACCAACCCTTTAGCCTGACAAAGCCTCTATACATCAATATCTAGAAGACATTGGGACAAACCCCCAACTGACTCAAATAGTACTGAAATTCATAAAAACAAAACGGTATCACAAAATTATAAACACAGCCCTCGAACCATGAGGACTCACCACTGAGCAGACGAAAAGAAGCACCCGATTATCGCTAACGCGATTGAGTACCTGAACCTACATTACGAGAAAATGTATCCCTTAGGAAAATATGTGGGTCAGCACTTTGGAATGTACTGAGTATGTGGGGGTGCATGCAACAATGTAAATATCATCATCAACAACAACAACAACAAACCCAGTGTATTCCCACTTAGTGGGGTCTGGGGGGGGTAAGATGTACGCAGTCCATACCTCTACCTCTGATGAAGTAGAAAGGCTGTTTCCGAAAGACCCCCGGCTCAAGTCACGAGTAAATATCATCATCAATTTCATAAAAATATGCATATGTACAATGATGGCTCACTTGGCTTGAGTTAGATTGAAACATACTTTTCATGATCTCATCATAAATAAATTATATGATAAAAACCTCATAAATCATCATAAACAACTCAACTCTTCAACTCAAGACTCAGAGTTACTCTATAATTCAAGAAACTGGACTCTTATGGACATATGAGGTTCTTATAACCTACATAAACCATGTGAGCTACATGGAGTCCGACGTTTTGCCCTCTTAAGGAGAGAACCCCTCATTGGCAGGAGCATCGTACTCTTGCCAGGGAGTACAACCTATATTTAGTGATGATAATCTCATACTCGGCCTCTGGCCCACAATTATCAATATCAATCCTACGGTGGCACGTAGTTTCGGGAGAAATACCACACTTCACACTCAGTGATAAATACTACTCCTAGAAACAAGCTCAGAACGCGTTAGGAAATCCACCACAAATATCACAAGGGTCTATCATGAAGACCAAATCAAATCTATTTCTCATTTATCAAATCATAATCAATTTGTGGATTCCTAGCTCGACTCAAATCAAATCAATCTTTCTTGATATCAAAATGCATCAATTCATTAAGTCATGGCAACATCAATAACTTTGAGGAAATATTAAGACTCATTGTAACAACTCAATTCTCATGAATCAATATACTTAATAATCCAATTTGTCATAAGGAAACTTAAAGGTTGACACATATCTTGAAAGCACTTTAAATACCAACTCATGGTAGAAACTTGAAATTCACAATGTTAAATATCAAGACATAACTTGGAAATTGTAAAATAATCATGTATAACAAAGCTTGAACTATTTATATTCTCATAATATCATGATGAAGTAATTTGGGTATAAACCCACTTGCAAAATCATATAAATCCATAATAAAAATCAAAGCTTTGAGCACAAGAACGGAAGAATTGCTCTTGTTCAAAATCCCACATACCTTAATCTTTGAAATTTGTTGAACTCTAGTGCTTGAGACTTTACTCACATTTGTAATAAAAAAATTCTTGAAGTCCACTCTATGAGGAACTTGATTCTTGAAGGAATCTTGAAGATTTATGGATGATTTTTGAAAGATTAATTTCCTTAAATAAAACCCTAGATATATTTCTTAAGAGAATTGGAAGAGAGAAATGAAGAAATTAGGTTTTGGATGAGGATTCTCACATATATAGAGGCCTCAAAAAATAGGAAATGACTAAAATACCCTTGCAAAAACCGTCCATCAGTTGCTGAAAAAATAGCTGATGACATCCATGACAAGCTGTCAGGCCAGTGATAGGCCGTCACGAATTGTCGTCACAAAAAGGGTGGATTTTGTGACTTTCTGCCTTAAGGTGACGTCATTTTGTGACGGGCTGTCAGGCTTGTGACAAGTCGTCACAAAAGGTCATCACGGATTTTCACATTGGCACTCTGGAGTAAAATAAGCATAACTCTTTACTCCGATATCGAATTTTGATGAAATGGGTATCGTTAGAAAGATAATTCAATTATATATCTTTTGGTAGGTCATGATCTTAATAATTCATAGAACAACGGGAGATATGCTCATTTAAAGTTGACTATGCCAAAATCCTTCTCAAGAATTTAATCGGTAAAGAATGTTTTGATTCGCCCAAGCGTTAGGACAACTTTAAAGCCTTAATACACATCACCATTGACCAGAAAACACCCAAAAAACTATAATTTATTTCTCATGGGCTTGATTCAAGGCGGTACTATTGGTTAGAATCTCGGGGTATTACTGTTTTGCGGAGAAATTTTTACTTTTTGAGAAGAGTCGCCACTTAATTTTGAAAAGAAATTAAGAAACCTTTAGAGAGTTACTTCAAACGATTCAAAATAGAAAAAATCGTTTAAGTTAGAGATTTTGAATAAGCGGTTCCTATTAACATTTTAGGAAAGTGTTAGGCACCTAAAACGTCCGCTAACTTGCGGTGATCCGGACTGTTTGAAAACATCTTTTGATTAACTTCAAAAAAAAAAAAAAAAAGATTAATTTGTTGAAAAGTGATTGATTTTTTAGAAAAGTTTTGTGTAAAATAGATTTAGGCGACTTAGTAGGGATTTTAACTAAATCTAAACAAAATGACCAAGCAAATAAACACATAAAAGAGGAAGGGAAGGAGAAAATAAAAAATCAACGAGACCTGTCCTAGTCTAATTGGGCTTTCGACCCACTTCACCTGTTCTAATCTAGTTTTCGAGCCTCCGGCTCGAGTATCGCTCCACCTGTATTAAATTTACAACTTTGGATTTGAGGCCCAAATGAATGAATAAAGGACTAAATAAATAAATACGACAACAATAGATAAATAAAGACAACAAATAAATAACCAGAAATGAGGCTCGGGTTTCATCATCACTTCAAGAATGGTACTTTAACCCATTTTCCTTCTTTCGACTCCTTGTATCCATGCAGTACGGGATCACTTCTGAACTTAGAACTTTGAAAAAAATCGACTTAGGGCTAGACGGGCCTCAATGGCCCATAATGCACATGCAAAGAGAGAAGAGTCCATGTGGGACTCAAACACATCCACATGCAAAAAGAGAAGAGTCCATGTGGGACACAAGCGCATCCACATGCAAAAAGAGAAGTGAAGTAATTAACATATACCCGAAAGTTAATATTTAAACAAATACTAAATTATCATGTATAAAAAAAACATGCAAAATTAGTTTAACAAAAGTAACTTCCCATTATGTAACATACAAGAAAACCGGCTTAGGACTGTACACTATTACTTATTTTCTACTAATTAGTATGATGAATTTACCTTGGTATACACCATCTGGGAGCAATTCATGAATACAAATCTTGTTTACTTAGCAAAAAGAGTTGAATACTCAGTGGGATTGTGTAGAGTACTAACAAGATAGGGCACGCACAATAGAAGCATCTTATCTATAGATATATACATGAAGAAACATCACAAATGGTTAGTATTCGACAGTCATCAATACCCATTTGACATAGTCCGGCATTGCAACAACATTCAATGTAAAAGATAATTATCCTAAACAACTATCCTTGTGAATATTTTTTATTCTCTTTCCAATTGCTTGAGGAGAAAGATTTCAAGTAATGGAATCTTTATTCAAGTCTTTGATTTACAAAATGCAACAGAACACTAAGAAAACAAAAACAAAAATAAAAATAAAAATAAAAATTAGCCAGATATTACATGTTGTCACTAAAAGCACTTGCGACTGAGATTTGCAAAGACCTTGATCCCCGTCTTCGGAGGTATATCTTATACGTATCCTGATTACACCCTAAGTTCTAAATGGATCTTTCATATTAGAACTGATGCATATGCATTTCGAATGCCTTTTCCTTCACCAATAGATATGAATAAAACAACACTTACAAACATTCAGAGACTTTGGATGCTTCAAAACCAAGATGCCTCTCTAAAAGAGATCTTCAGCAACTAAAGTTTGTATTCTAATTCTATTGCATTGCAAAAGGTTCAATGACCTCTCTTTAATTCTAATTGTTTAACTAATACCAAAAGGAATAAAAGAAAACAGGTTCAAAGCATGACATCATTTTAGAGAATTGAACACCAACATTATTTCATTTTAAGACTAAAATAAAACAGCCCAACGAAGATTATGACAAGATGAAATAATCCTTAACAGAATCAAAAATCGATCCAATCAAAACCAATACTATGGCTCAAGAATCTCCTCTACTCAAGTAGCCCAAAGACATGAAATTTTCGGTAATTGTATGGAAAGCTTGCGACAAGTAGAAATAATAACGAGAACAGGGAAGAATGAACATTTCTTAATCTTAAACAAAGATAAAACTCCATCTTGGGTATATAAGATCTCATGTCATAGAGCAACGAATCCAACCCCAAAATTTAAAAATGCAGCGTACAAAGTGGATAGAAATATTTGCATCAAGCAAGCACGGATATTGAATATACTAAGCTGAACAGAGAAAAATCAAGTGCCTAAACAAATCTTATGGTCCGATTATCTAGAAGAGTCGATTATCACAGATTACCGAAAGGAGAAGAACATATGCAACTAATCGATAGTTATTCAAATAAAAAGATGAGAAATTAAAAATGGCTATAACCTGATAGATTATTACGCAGTGTATTATAACAAAACAAATTCGACAATATTAATCCATCAATTAATCAAAAAAATAGAAACATAATCACATAACCATAACGAACCCCACATCAATTATTTCAACACAACATCCTACTGTCTTTGTAGCCTCTACAGTATACAATCTAGCACGCAATATCACTAATACTCGCAGCTATAGAAGGTTGAGATGAAGTAGACATAGTCAAAAGATTAGTGAAATGGGGTGTTACCTGTTTTAGAGTAGCAAATAGGACTACAAGCTAACTGCCGGAATCCGCCACCACCGAAAATCAGTGTTATCAACTTGAGAATCTCTGATTAGTCAACAAACTTTCAGAAAGAAGAAATAAAAAGAAAGTTTTCACTAAGGGAACTATTTTGATCTAAAAATAATTTCCCCCCTCTTTTCGAACCCTAAAATTTCGAACCAAAAATCCTTAGAACCTTTCCTTTCCTTATCAAACCTCAAAATTTCCCAACCCTAGTTTTTCAACCTAAGAGCCTTAAAGAGAAAATCCCCCTATTCCCAGACCCAAAATTTTGAACCCTAAAAATGGTGACCTAGAAGAAAACCATCATTTTTTTCTTGCTCTAGAGAAAGCTTGTTATAGAAAGGGGAATTGAGGGTTCCTTCTTTGAATTCAAAAGATGAGAATCCTAACAAATTGTATCCACTTGATGATTTTCTTGAACGGATTTCTAAAAATGGCCAATAGAAATTTAGGAAAATGGAATCATCTTCATAAGCCAACGAAAACTTCCCACCTATAAAGGGGTATTGAAGGAGAAAAGAGGGAAATGGTAGGCTGACCCGATCGGTTTGGTGCAGATTGGGCCCTTTTTAAATGGCTGATGGGTAGGTAATTGTTGCTGTTGGGCTGGTAAGAAGAAATGGGTTGCTGGGTCATTAGGTTTTAATTGGGCTGAGGATTTTGGATTACAATTTAGGCAATTACTTTAAATTCTAGCCAATTTGTATGCCAATTGGTCAATTGTATTACAATTGGGGCCAATTTTATTTCAATTAGCATCAAATTTAATAAATTGACTAAATCAAATCAAAATTTTATATGAATTAACACCTTGTTTAATCTTGAGCTTCTTGATTGGATAATATTAAACAAATATTTATCCAAATAAATTATTTTTGATAATAAATTATATTTATATCAAGATTTTGATCATTAAACTTATTTTCAAAGATGATCCTTAATTAAAATTTGATATTGATGAAAATGTTCATTTAAATGACATCATTTATAAAATCTCATATATGTAAATACGAAAATATATAATTATCACTTAAGTAACAAATTTATCCCAAATATATATTTTAAAATGCATTTATTTGGAAAAAATAATTGTTGCGATTTTATTTGAAAATCAAAGAAACTTGAGATTAAACGTAGTTATGGAGCGCAAAAATTAGGTGTCAACAACTGCCCTCTCCCTTTGGGTAGGATGGATGCAAGTAATCCTGGGTAAAGGGAGGTTGACATTTCTAATTTTTGTCCAACCACTAATTTGAATCTGGAAGAGGTCGTCTTTCACACGAGTTTCATGGAGTTATGGCCGAACCTTGGTATCAGGTTTCCTACATATCTCAGGTTTCATGAGAATTTAGGCCACTTGTAGCTCAAAAAGCTTGATTTTAAGCATGATTTTCAATAAAATTCACCAACTATCATGGTTTTGGAGTTTTTGGTTAAACCGAGAAGCTGGGGAATAATGGGATTTGAGGGAGGTTGGAAAGCAGTCGAGTTTTATACATAGATTCCAGCCTACATATCCCCAGGACTCAGGGAATCAGACTGCTTGTAGTTCGACTCAATCGGTAGAAAAGATAGTCTTTTATTTCAGACGATCTTTGGCTTAAGATGAGTGAAAAGTTGATCGAATTGCGTAAAATAGGCTTGTAACCTCTTAACCATGAACATGGAGCTCTTCACATCCATAGGTAAGAATTTACCTGGGCATAATTTCTAAAACTATAAGTGTGTTGCCACCCAAATTTGAAAGAAGGAGAAGGTTACCCTCGGCATGAGTTTAGAAATATCCCAAAGGTGAAGTTGAAACCAAATACCCAAAAATACCCACATTCCTTCTAACAGGGGTGTGGTTGGATGATGGTGTTGATCATCCTTTAGCTCGCGTCCAAAGAGTTTGACGTCCCTCTTTAGACTATCTCCCATTTTACTGCTAAGAAAGAGTTCCACATTGTGCTGCATCCTATCTAAAGTCATTTGTACCTATGGTTTTGATTTGAGATTTTCATCCTCTCGGATGCTCTCGACAATGCTTCAAGCAAAAAGTGTTAGTGCTAAACATAATTTATGAAGAAAGTATGTAGTCTTTTACCATATCTCCACGTAAGTTGTGGCCTAAAGAGTGGAGTCATCTCTTAATGTACCTGTTTGGAATGAAATAACTGGAAATAACAAACACAACAACCCTCTTGGTTGTTGTATAATTATGACATTTGTCTATTGAATATGTATTCAAAGTGGGGTGGCCGTTTTGGACACTGGCGATACTTTATGCAGAACGGTCCCTGCAATCGTGTAGTCTTGTGCTGGTGTGGAAACTCTTTTGGTTACCTATATCACTTGTTGTATGTGGAATGATAACCTCTCCGGTTATAGCCGATGATCGATTTATAAATTTCCTTTAAATTGTCAATCTTTGGATAATCTTACGCATTATTTGATCTTGGATACGAGGCGAGTTACAGATATCCTTTGAATTTTTAGCTTTTAGGTAATCCTGCACATTATCTGACTTTGGATAAGAGATGGCTTACAGATATCCCTCCAATCTCTAGCTTTCAGGTGTTCCTGCACATCATCTGACCTTGTATACAATATGACTTATAGATAATCCCTCAAATT
>NC_061117.1:1309938-1372256 GCF_002878395.1 Capsicum annuum | reverse complement strand
GGGGTATTACAGATATGCAATGGCCCTCTTGGAAATGACATGCAATGGACCTCTTGGTGATGATATGAAATGACCCTCTTGGCAATGATATGCAATGACCCTCTTGGCAATAACATGCAATGGCTGTATTGTCAATGCAATGGAATGGCCCTCTTGGCAATGATATGAAATGGCCCTCTTGGCAATGATGTGCATGGTTCTTCAGGTAAATTAAAAATAGTTTTACCTAAAATTATTTGTCAGAGTCTTGCTTTCTGCATGTACCTGTACTCAAGGTAGACAATTAGTAGACACAAAGTCGCTTTTGCTAGCGACTATTTTTTAGAAAAATTATAAATACAATATTTGTAAAGAAGACAAGACACTGTTATTTGTCTTCCATGATCTGAAGAAATGAGATGGACAATTCAAAAGGTCCTCAATAAATGGGTATTAAACCCATTTTTAGGGCTACCCAAAAATACCTTTCTTGAGCATTAGTGCCTTGGTGGCTCCCGACTTGCTGGGGATTTTTCAAAAGAAACGCTCATTTTTGTGTATCGATCCCTGCATCCACAAAAATGATTAGTTTGAATGAAACTAATCCGTGTTGACCTCCTTCGATCCTTGATCTTCCCCTCACCATCTTTCAGGTACTTTGTCATGTTGGGACTTCCACCTATGGCTCTCCGTCCCAATTGATGTCTAGGCAAGTACTAAATAAAAGATTTGTATAGATTCTTGAATGTAGTCTTAATTTTTAGAAAATAGTTTCGAAATCTTACATAAAACTTTAGAAAATCTCTGCCAGACATGTCATGTAACATCTCAACGAATATCTGCCTCTTAATTTTGACTAAATCTGACGGAGGATTTCCAAAACTCATCATCATTGTTAGAGGGTTCTTCAAATAGTTTTGTCATAGCCAGAAATTGAGTCTACCTAGACTTTGTCACAATTGGTGGCTTCAAAGCTTTCCTTCAACCTCTGGTGCCGGGGAATTTGAAATATATTCCAGTATTTGGTGGAAATTTTGAGGCCTCCCTCAAATATCTGTCCCAGTTTAGAGTAGTATGAGATGATATCATCTCGAGTGGATCTGAAGACTTTGCTGATATTTATCCTCTTTGTTGGATGTTGATCGTCTCTTGTGAGTTTTCGAGATTCCTTCTCGAAAATTCTGCCCCAGTTTCCATTTTCTGGGGTTATATGATCAATCCATTAGGGCACCTACGTATCCCGTTGAAGCAGGAATCAGGTCAAACGTAGTTCATACATAAAAGGAAAGGATAAATTTTCCTAAGGGGTTGACCGAAGCCGACATAGGCCGCTACGTATCCTTTCTTGGGAATTTAGGTCAAACGTAGTTCATACATAAACTCATCATGGCCCTAAAAATACTCTTATCCATCTTAATAGGATATAAATAAGTACTTCTATGGATGACATGACGTTTGCATTGCGTTTGTCTTGATAGAACAAAGGATCAAATGTCCAATGGAGTCATTGCCTTCCTAGTTAACCACCTCAGTTTCCTCTAGATTAGGCTTTTTCGATTCTCGAACTCTTTGACTCTTTTGTTGACTGTTCTAGGGCTACCATTATTTTGCTTCTTGATATGACATGACAATGACATGTTTTAAGTTACTGTTATACGATGGACGATGAGTCATGAGTGGAGTGGAGGTCCAATTCAATAATGTTTTCTCCAATTAATCTTCCATGATTCCGATTGTCTTGGAAAACTGTTCCCTCACATTTTCCCTTATTCCATCCTCGTGACTATCGTTTATAGGGTTGAAAAATGATTGGTAGAGTCCAGTTTTACTACTAGCCATTTTTCTTTTCCTGTAACTAAGTTATAGTAAAGAAGTGGATCTCTTATTCATTTTGATCTGGTGAAGTAGGGTCATTTTGTGCCAACACAGAGTAGTTTCTATTACCTACAAATTAAAAACAACTCAAATGCTGACATGTTAGATTCCGTTAGTAATAAGTAAAGCAAGATGATAAAGTAGGAAGTAAACACATAGAGTTGTTTCTCATCTCAAGCAAATTGATCCATGAAATAATGATGACTCGAGGATTTCAATGAACAGGATTTTGCTCAATGATATGTATAGGTGGAATTTGTCGGGAAGGTTTAACTCTTCTTCTTCCTTCAAGAAAGTGGAGGACAACAGAGCTTTTGGAGATATGGGCCGGGCCAAAAGACTGACTACGTATCTCACGGAGGAGAAATCAGGCATTTGGTAGTTTGAAACTATAACAACTTGTTCTGATTCTAAAGTCAACTTTCCTAAAATGTTAGCGATTATTTTGGAAGTTTTAAGAATGACTACGGACTTTTCAGAGAAACTTGGGAGACTTGGAGTACTTTTAGTTGGACTTTTATATAGTGGGGTATATTTTTGCCTAGAGATGTTCTATGGAAAATGGGATTGGATTAGTTCGCCTTTGATTCGACTCAACATAACATGTATAAGCACATAAATAGTTATATTACATAAGCATATTGTAATAAACGGGCATCCTAATTAGGTGACCTTTTTGAGCCAAGGGTTTGGGCCTAACGATTTTTGAAGAAAAAATATATGCTTGCTTAAGGTCAATCCATTATCCCCCAACTTTTATAGACACTAAAAGGACATAAATGCCTATAAAAGATAAAGAAGGAGGGATACAATCTTTAGGGAAAGGGAAATAACATAAAAGAAGATACGTTCCCACACAGGGGATAAAAAATACTAATTCCTGAGTGCTTCTTCTATCAGCCTTCCCCTTCTTAGCTTCATCCATTTCTTATATTGGTGACATCCGTTGACGTTCAAACTGTGCCTTAAATGCAACCTCCCAAATCGATCAATTTCTTGCTTAACTTGCTTCAATTTTTCTTACAAAAGTAAGCAAATCAAGCTTTTTCCTGACCCCCAAAGGATAATGGATTGAATTAGACAGACCTACATTTTCTTTAACACATAAATATGATTTGTCTATAATTGACTCGAGGTCAATAGATGCAGGGCAGTTTTTCTAATGGCCCAATACCCCGCTCAGGTATTGGGTCGTCCTAGGCTCATGCCTCAAATAGGGTTTTGGTTTTGTTCTATCCTAGGTGTCTAGAGTAGGTTTGAACATTGGTTCTCAAGCGGACAACTTGAGTTTGAAATTACGAACAGCCATCAGATGATTCACGTACTAATAAGCCATTTGTAATTCCAACACATTTTGAAATTGAACAACAGGGGCCGGGACATCCATGAAACTCCAAAACAATTTAAATAATGCAGGAATATGCCATGAGATGTGATAGTTAAACTTTACAGAATCAAAACAGATAAACACATAAACAGTTAATCAAAAGACGAAATCAAACAGTTTGTTAGAACCTAGTTACAAATCCCCAGCAGAGTCGCCATTTCTATTTTGACGAGAAATTTTGACTTTTTGAGAAGAGTCGCCACTTAATTTTGAAAAAAAATTAAGAAACCTTTAGAGATTTACTTCAAACGATTCGAAACAGGAAAATTATTTAAGTTAGAGATTCTGAATAAGCGGTTCCTATTAACGTTTTAGGAAGGTGTTAGACACCTAAAACGTCTGCTAACTTGCGGTTATTCTGACTGTTTGAAAACATCTTTTGATTAACTTCAAAAAAAAATTAATTTGTTAAAAAGTGATTGATTTCTTAGAAAAGACTTGTGTAAAATAGATTTAGGCGACTTAGTAGGGATTTTAACTAAATCTAAACAAAATGACTAAGCAAATAAACACATAAAATAGGAAGGGAAGGAGAAAGTAAATGATTTGGGCCATTGGCCCAAATCAATGAGACCTGTCCTAGTCTAATTGGGCTTTCGACCCATTTCACCTGTTCTAATCTAGTTTTCGAGCCTTCGGCTCGAGTATCGCTCCACTTGTATTAAATTTACAACTTTGGCTTCGAGGCCCAAGTGAATGAATAAAGGACTAAATAAATAAATACGACAACAATAGATAAATAAAGACAACAAATAAATAACCAGAAATGAGGCTCGGGTTTCATCGTCGCTTCAAGAATGAGACTTTATCCCATTTTCCTTCTTTCGACTCCTTGTATCCATGCACTACGGGATCACTTCTTAACTTAGAACTTTGAAAAAAATTGATTTAGGGCTAGACGGGCCTCAATGGCCGATAATGCACGTGCAAAGAGAGAAGAGTCCATGTGGGACTCAAATGCATCCACATGCAAAAAGAGAAGTGAAGTAATTAACATATATCCGAAAGTTAATATTTGAACAAATACTAAATTATCATGTATAAAAAAAACATGCAAAATTAGTTTAACAAAAGTAACTTCCCATTATGTAACATACAAGAAAATCGGCTTAACACTGTACCTTATTACTTACTTTCTAATAAATAGTATGATGAATGTACCTTGGTATACACCATTTGGGAGCAATTCATTAATACAAGTCTTGTTTACTTAGCAAAAAGAGTTGAATACGCAGTGGGATTGTGTAGAGTACTGACAAGATAGGGCACGCACAATAGAAGCATATTATATATAGATATATACATGAACAAACATCACAGAAATTTAGTATTCGACTGTCATCAATATCCATTTGACATAGTCCGGCATTGCAACAACATTCAATGTAAAAGATAATTATCCTAAACAACTATCTATGTGAATATATTTTATTCTCTTTCCAGTTGCTTGAGGAGAAAGATTTCAAGTAATGGAATCTTTATTCAAGTCTTTGATTCACAGAATGCAACAGAACACTAATAAAATAAAAATAAAAATAAAAATAAAAGTAAAAATAAAAATAAAAATCAACCAGCTATTACATGTTGTCACTAAAAGCACTTGCGACTGAGATTTGCAAAGACCTTGATCCCCGTATTCGGAGGTATATCTTATACATATCCTAATTACGCCCTAAGTTCCAAAGGGAACTTTCATATTAGAACTGATGCATATGCATTTCGAATGCCTTTTCCTTCACCAGCAGATATGAATAAAACAACACTTACAAACATTCAGAGACTTTGGATGCTTCAAAACAAGATGCCCCTCTAAAAGGGATCTTCAGTAACTAAAGTTTGTATTCTAATATGACCTCTCTTTACTTCTAATTGTTTAACTAATACCAAAAGGAATAAAAGAAAACAGGTTCAAAGCATGACATCATTTTAGAGAATAGAACACCAACATGATTTTATTTTAAGTGTAAAACAAAAGAGCCCAACGAAGATTATGACAAGATCAAATAATCCTTAACAGACACAACAATCGATCCTATCAAAACCAATACTACGGCTCAAAAATATCCTCTACTCAAGTAGCCCAAAGACATGTAATTTTCGGTAATTGTATGGAAAGCTTGTGACAAGTAGAAACAATAACGAGAACAGGGAAGAATGAACATTTCTTAATCTTAAACAAAGATAAAATTCCATCTTGGGTATATAAGATCTCATATCATAGAGCAACGAATCCAACCCCAAAATTTGAAAATGCAGTGTACAAAGTGGATAGAAATATTTGCATCAAGCAAGCACGAATATTGAATATACTTAGCTGAACAGAGAAAAATCGAGTGCCTAAACAAATCTTATGGTCCGATTACCTAGAAGAATCGATTCTAGAAGAGTCGATTATCACAGATTACCGAAAGGAGAAGAACATATGCAACTAATCGATAGTTATTCAAATAAAAAGATGAGAACTTAAAAATGGCTATAACTTGACAGATTATTACGCGGTGTATTACAACAAAACAAATTCGACAATATCAATCCATCAGTGAATAAAAAAAACAGTAACATAATCACATAACCATAACGAACCCCACATCAATTATTTTAACACAACATCCTACTGCCTTTGTAGCCTGTACAGTATAGAACCCAGCATGCATTATCACTAATTCTCGCAACTACATAAGGTTGAGATGAAGTAGACATAGTCAAAAGATAAGTGAAATGGGGTGTTACCTGTTTCAGAGCAGCAAATGGGACTATGCGCTAACTGCCAGAATCCGCCACCACCGAAAATCCACGTTATCAACTTGAGAATCTCCGATTAGTCAACCAACTTTCAGAAAGAAGAAAGATAAAGAAAGTTTTAGTAATGGAACTATTTTGATCTCAAAGTTTTCTTCCCCCTCTTTTTGAACCCAAAAATTTCGAACCAAAAAACCTCAGAACCTTTCCTTTCCTTATCAGACTTCAAAATTTCCCAACCCTAGTTTTTCAACCTAAGAGCCTAAAACAGAAAATCCCCCTATTCCCAGACCCAAAATTTTGAACCCTAAAAACGGTGACCCAGAAGAAAACCATCCTCTTTTCTTGCTCTAGAGAGAGCTATTTATAGAAATGGGGATTGAGGGTTCCTTCTATGAATTCAAAAGATGAGAATCCTAACAACTTGTACCTCCTTGATGATTTTCTTGAATGGATTTCCAAAAATGGCCAATAGAAATTTAGGAAAATGGAATCATCTTCACAAGAAAATGAAAACTTCCCACCTATGTACGAAATTGTACAACCTCATCCGATATTTGCGGGATTGGAACGTTAGGGTGAGACAGCTCACCCATTTATAGAAACTTTCTTAATTTTTCATAGCAAACACACACCGTCCACGTGGGTCAAAGTCGGGTCGATATTGGGAAGCTGTTTTTCGAGAATTTTAGGTTAAGGATGAAGGGTCGGGTAGCAAAGTTGATGGATTTTGGTCGGATTTGGGCTGGTTGCTTGCTGAAGGTCGATTTGGGAGCTTTTATTGTTTGATGTTCACTGAAGGTTCTTGTTTGTACGGACATTGAAGGAGAAAAGGGGACAATGGTGGGCTGACCCGGTCGGTTTGGTGTGGATTGGGCCTTTTTTAAATGGCTGATGGGTAGGTAATTGTTGTTGTTGGGCTGGTAAGAAGAAATGGGTTGCTGGGTCATTAGGTTTTAATTGGGCTGAGGATTTTGGATTACAATTTAGACAATTACTTTAAATTCTAGCCAATTTGAATACCAATTGGTCAATTATATTACAATTGGGGCCAATTTTATTCCAATTAGCATCAAATTTAATAAATTGACTAAATCAAATCAAAATTTGATATGAATTAACACCTTGTTTAATCTTGAGCTTCTTGATTCTATAATATTAAACAAATATTTATCCAAATAAATTATTTTTGAGAATAAATTATATTTAAATCAAGATTTTGATCATTACACTTCTTTTCAAAGATTATCCTTAATTAAAATATGATATTGATGAAAATGTTCATTTAAATGACATCATTTATACAATCGCGTATATCTAAATGCGAAAATATATAATTATCACTTAAATAACAAATTTAGACCAAATACATATTTTAAAATGCATTTATTTGGAAAAAATAATTGTTGCGATTTTATTTGAAAATCGAAGAAACTCAAGATTAAACGTAGTTGGGGAGGGAAAAAATTAGGTGTCAACAATTACAATACCTCCCCCTTGGAAACATTCGTCCTCAAATGTTGCCAGATAGGCCAAGAACAAGAGAAAAATGAGGACTTATAGTTGGAACGACTCACTCAAAAGACTTACTTCACTCTATACCTTCGAATACTATAGAAAATGCATGAATTCGTGATGAAAGTAGACACACTGCTGAATCTGTAATAAGAAGGGGGCAGAAATAAGAAAGCATGATACCTTCTGATCGCTCCAAACTCACAGAAAAGAGGTGAGGGTACTTGGCTCTCATATCAGCTTCGACGTCCCAAGTAGTACTCTCAACAGATTGATTTCGCCAAAGCACTTTAACCAAAGGAACTTCTTTGTTCCTTAGCCTACGGATCTGAAAATCTAAAATCTCAACCGGAATCTCCTCGAATGAAAGGCTATCTTGAATATCTAAGCTTTCGAAAGAATCAAACACGATAGAATCACCAATACTCTTCTTAAGCATAGAAACATGAAACACCGGATGAATGCTAGACAACTCCGTGGGTAAATCCACCTCATAAGCTACTTTCCCAACACGGATTAGAACCCTGTAAGGACCAACATAACGGGCACTAAGCTTTCCCTTCTTCCCAAATCTCTTCACCCCTTTCATGGGTGAAACCTTCAAGTACACCAAATCATCAACATTAAACTCAAATTCTGACGACTTTGAGCGGTTTTCAATCTTTCACGAATCAACTTAAATTTTTCCATAGCCTCGAACACAACATCTGGCCCAATCAAAGCTGCTTCTCCTACTTCAAACCAACCTCTGGGCGATCTAAATCTTCTCCCATATAAAGCTTCAAACGGGGCCATCTGAATACTAGCATGGAAACTATTATTATACACAAATTCGATCAATGGCAAGTGCTCATCACAACTACCTTTAAAATCAAGCGCACATTCCCTCAACATGTCCTCCAAAGTCTGAATAGTCCTCTCAGCCTGACCATCGGTCTACGGATGAAAAGCTGAACTTAGACGAACTAGGGTACCAAGACCCTTCTGAAAAGCCCTCCAAAACTGGAAAGTAAATTGAGTACCCCTATCAAAGATGATAGCCAAAGGAACTCCATGAAATCTGACTAACTTATAGATATACAATCTAGCATAATCCTCATCTATATAAGACGAATGCACTGGCAATAAATGAGTTGATTTAGTCAACCGGTCTATGATAATCCAAATCAAATCATGATGACGACGAGAAGGAGGCAAACTAATTATGAAATCCATATTCACTTCTTCCCACTTCCAAGTAGGAATGCCAAACTCTTGCATTACAATACCGGGCCTTTGGTGCTCTACCTTAACTTGTTGACAAGTAGAACACTTTTCCACGAATCCTGCTATGTCTTTCTTTAGACTGTTCCACAAATAGATTTCCCACAAATCACGGTACATCTTAGTAGCACCGGGATAATTATAATATCGCACACCATGCGCTTCAACTATAATTCGCTACCTCAAATCATCAACATTCGGAACACACAATATACCTTGCAATCTCAACACACCATCTCCCCCTTAGGAGTAAACCTTTACCTTTTGATCGTTAAATGACTCCTTCAGTCTGACCAAACTAGGATCCCTATCCTGCTTCTCCTTTACCTTCGAGACCAAAGAGGACTCAGAACTACTCTGAACTAACATACTCCCTTCAGCGGAATCAAGCAATCTAACACCCAACCTAGCCAAACTATGCATATCACGAGCTAATTGTTTCTTATCATTCTCTACATGAGCTATACTACCCATAGACAACCTGCTAAGGGCATCTGCCACAACATTGGCCTTGCCCGGGTGATACATCACACTCATATCGTAGTCTTTTAGAAAATCTAACCATCTTATTTGTTTAAGGTTCAACTCCCTCTGAGTAAACACATACTGTAGGATTTTGTGATTAGTAAACATATCAACATGAACACCATACAAATAATGTCTCCTGATTTTCAAAGAAAAAACTATAGCTGCTAATTCAAGATCATGGATTGGGTAATTCTTCTCATGAGGCTTCAACTGTCTGGAGGAATAAGCTATAAATTTACCCCTCTGCATCAACACCCAACCCAGAACAACTTTAGAAGCATCGCAGTACACCACAAGACCATCAGTACCATCGGGTAAAGCTAACACTGGGGCTGATGTGAGTCGAGTCTTCAACTCTTTAAAACTCTTCTCACAGGAATCTATCCACTGGAACTTAACTTTCTTTTGGGTCAACTGGGTCATAGGGGACGCGATAGAAGAGAAGACCTCAACAAAATGATGGTAGTAACCGGCTAGACACAAGAAACTCCTAATATCAGATGGGGAGGTAAGTCTAGGCCAATTCTTCACAGCTTCTGTCTTTTGAGGATCAACTCTAATACCTTTGGAAGAAATAATATGACTCAAAAGCAACTGACCTTAACCAAAATTCACACTTGCTAAATTTAGTGAATAATTGATGAGATCTAAGGGTTTCCAACATAATTCAAAGATGATCCGCATGGTCATCCTTACTTCAAGAATATACAAGAATATCATCTATGAACATAATAACAAACAAATCCAGATACCGCTTAAATACTCGGTTCATAAGATCCATGAAAGCCTCTGTAGCATTGGTTAACCCAAAGGATATGACAAGAAACTCAAAATGACCATAGCAGGTTTGGAAAGCTGTCTTTAGAATGTCACACTCTCTCACTTTAAGCTGATGATAGCCGAATTTAAGGTCTATCTTTGAGAAATAACTTGCACCCTATAGCTGATCAAATAAATCATCGATTCTAGGAAGAGGGTACTTGTTCTTAATAGTCACCTTGTTGAATTGACAGTAGTCAATGTACATATGCAATGTACCATCTTTCTTCTACACCAATAGAACAGGTTCACCCCACGGGGAAACACTGGATCTGATAAAGACTTTTTCTAAGAGGTCTTTGAGTTGCTCATTCAACACTTTAAGTTTTGTGGGAGCCATACGGTATGGAGGTATGGAAATAGGCTGAGTGCCAGGAAGGAGATCAATCTCGAATTCTATTTCTCTATCAGGTGGGACCCCTGAAAGGTCTTTCAAGAAAACATCGGGAAACTCTTTAACAATGCTAACTGACTGAATAGTCGGAGTCTCGGACTTGAGGTCTTTAACTCAAACTAGATGAAAGATGCAACCCTTGGAAATCAAGGTAGGATATGAAATGGCTCTTCGGAGTTACAGAAATCTCGAACCACTCAAACACGGGTTCTTTAGGAAACTAAAACTTCACCACTCAGGTACGACAATCTATAGACGCATAGCATTTGTGAAACCAATCTATACCCAGAATGACATCAAAATCAACCATATCAAGCTCTATCAAATCAGCATATATGACCCGATGAAGGACAGTAGCAGACACTTCTTATACACTCGCTTAGCAATAACAGACTCTACTACTAGGGTAGAAACTAGAATAGGCTCAGGAATTCGTTCAGGGTCCATCTCAAAATTTATAGCAATAAGAGGTGTCACATAAGAGAAATTCAAACCGGGGTCCATCAATACATACACATCAAAATAAAAGACACGGAGCATACCAGTGATAACATCTGGAGAATCCTCATGCTCCTGGCTAGGTGGTATAGCATAGAAGTAGATCTGGCATGAACCACCAAAGTACTAGAAGAGAAGCCCTGAGGAGGAACTGGGCGGACTAAGGAAGTGGGGACACTGGTAGCCTGACTCTGGGGATAAGCATCTCAACTCTCCTGTGTAGCATACAGATAATCTCTAAGTCGGTGGCCCAACTTGCCTAAACCAAAGCAACCTCTCTGATCAACAAAAAACTTACCAAAATGATCTCTACCACACTTGGCATATGAAGAAGGACGAGGTCTGTTACTTACACTTTCCTGTGACCTGGATGGGATAGGCCTGTTCCCCTGCTCCTGCATGCTTCTAGGTATGGGGGCACTAACTGAAGAAGGCGCGAGCATAAACAAACATCTCTAGAATTGAGCGCAGTCCACTCTATAGAATTTGGACTAACCAAATCCCTATTTCTCTAATCTAGCTCTTTTATTCCCTCTTACTCTCTCCCTCTCTTTCACCTTATCAACTTCAATCTATTGGACATGTATTATCAACCGAGAAAGGTCCATCTCCCTATTAAGAATAACAGATCTACACTCTTTCACAACGTAACTCGACATACCGATCACGAACTTACTCATGATAGTCTCGGAGTCAGCCATTATACTAGGTGCATATTTGGACAACTGATTGAGTCTAAGGTAATACTCCCTAACAGTCATAGAGCCTTGTCTCAAATTCATGAATTCCTCTATCTTTGCTTTCCTCATCTCAAGAGGAAAGAATCAATCCAAGAATGCATCCTAGAATAATTGCCAAGTCATGGGTGCGGCATCCTCCCTTCTACTTTCCCTCAACACTTCCATCCAATCATATGCAACATCTTTCATTCGATAGGCAACTAATTCAATACTATCCTTCTCAGTCACGTGCATAATCTGGGTGATCTTTCTCACTTCATCCAAGTACATCTGTGGGTCTTTACCTACCTTTGACCCATAGAAATCAGGTAGATTAATCCGTATAAAGTCACGAACCTGAGCTACAGCAGAATTATTCTCTTTCAAAAGCAGAACGTAGCCTGGTTGTTAGCTTGAGTATTGGCGGTAACTGCCTGGGCTAGCGCTTGAAAAACTGCCTGGAATTCTGCATGTGACACATGCTCATTCAGGGGATCAATGGGTTAAGGTTGCTCGTTGTTTCTACGAGCTCAACGAGGAGGCATTTTCTGTCATTATAGAACGCAGATTAAAGCAGAGAGAAACAGTTGTAGGCACGATAGACTTTTGAAAGAAAAAATGACTTTTCCTAAAACATCTCATAGCCTCTTACTCATAGATGTGGCGCGCTACACACCGATGATCAAGAATCTACGTAACGCGGCTTGCCAAACTCCCTAGGAGTCTTTAAACCTTAAGCTCTGATACCAAGCTTGTAATGCACCAAGATCCCATCCCGAGACGTCACACGGTGCTTAAGGCCACATGCGGCCTCAAGCTAACCCTCTAAACCTATCATCACTTATAGAACTCACTTTGACAATAGTTATGCTAATATAAGAGAAAATGACATATCATAAACATACTGGAATAAGATACGAAACTAGCCTGTACAATCCTAAATACTGAAATTCTATACATACCAACCATTTAGCCTGACAAAGACTCTATACATCAAAATCAAGGTGACATTGGGACAAACCTCCAACTGACTCAAACATTACTGAAAGCCATAACAACAAAATGGTATCATAAAATTATAAACACGATCCTCGAATTATGAGGACTCACCACTGAGCAGACGAAAAAAGGCACCCAAATATTGCTAATGTGGTTGAGTACCTGAACCTACATTACGAGAAAATTTAGCCCATAGAAAAATATGTGGGTCAGTACTTTGGAATGTACTGAGTCTTTGGGGGTGCATGCAGCAATGTAAATATCGTTATCAATTTCATGAAAATATGCATATGTACAATGATAGCTCACTTGGCTTGAGTTAGATTGAAACATACTTTTCATGATCTCATCGTAAGTAAATCATATGATAAAAACCTCATAAGTCATCATAAACAACTCAACTCTTCAACCCAAGACTCGGGGTGACTCTGTAATTCAAGAAACTCGACTCTTATGGACATGGGGGCATCTTATAACCGACATAAACCATGTGAGCTACATGGAGTCCAACGTTTTTCCCTCCTAAGGAGAGAACCCCACATTGGAGGGAGCGTCATACTCTTTCCAGGGAGTACAACCTAAATTTAGTGATCACAATCTCACACTCAGCCTCCGGCCCATAAATATCAATATCAATCCTACGGTGGCATATAGTTTTGGGTGAAATACCATATTTCCCACTCGGTGCTAAATACTACTCCCAGACACAAGCTTAGAACGTGTTAGGAAATCCACCACAAATATCACAAGGGTCTATCATGAAGACCAAATCAAATCTTTTTCTCATTTATCAAATCATAATGAATTTGTGGATTCCTAACTCGACTCAAATCAAATCAATCTTTCTCAATATCAAATACATCAATTCATTAAGTTATGGCATCATCAATAACTTTGACAAAATATCAAGACTCATTGTAACAACTCAATTCTCATGAATCAATATATTCAATATTCCAATTTTTCATAAGGAAGCTTAAAGCTTGACACATATCTTGAAAGCACTTGAAATACCAACTCATGGTAGAAACTTGAAATTCACAATATTAAATATTAAGTCATAACTTGGAAATTATAAAATAATCATGTATAACAAAGCTTAACAATTTATATTCTCATAATCTCAAGATGAAGTAATTTTGGTATAAACCCACTTGCAAAATCATATAAATCCATAATAAAAATCAAAGCTTTGAGCACAAGAATGAAAGAATTGCTCTTGTTCAAAACCCCACATACCTTAATCTTTGAAATTGGTTGAAATATAGTGCTTGAGACTTTACTCACACTTGTAATAAAAAAAATCTTGAAGCCCACTCTATGAGGAACTTGATTCTTGAAGGAATCTTGAAGATTTGTGGATGATTTTTGGAAGATTAATTTCTTTAAATAAAACCCTAGATATATTTCTTTAGAGAATTGGAAGAGAGAAATGAAGAAATTAGGTTTTGGATGAGGATTCTCATATATATAGAGGCCTCCAAAAATGGGAAATGACTAAAATACCCTTGCAAAAATCGTCCATCAATTGCTGAAAAACATAACTGACGACTTCCGTGACAAGCTGTTAGGCCCGTGATAGGCCGTCATGAATTGTCATCACAAAAAGGGTGAATTTTGTGACTTTCTGCCTTAAGGTGATGACATTTTGTGACGGGCCGTCAGGCTTGTGACAAGTCGTCACGGATTTTCCAGGCTGACACGTTGGAGTAAAATAAGCATAACTCTTTGCTCCGATATCAGATTTTGACTAAATGGGTATTGTTGGAAAGCTAATTCAATTATATATCTTTTGGAAGGTCATGAACTCAATAATTTGTAGTACAATGGGAGATATGCTACTTTGAAGTTGACTATGCCAAAATCCTTCTCAAGAATTCAATCGGTAAAGAATGTTTTGATTCGCCCAAGCGTTAGGACATCTTTAAAGCCTTAATACACATCCACCCTTGACCAAAAAACAACCAAAACACTATAATTTATTTCTCATGGGCTTGAGTCATGGCGGAACTATTGGTTAGAATCTCAGGGTATTACATTACATTATTACTTTTAATTATCTTTGCTATTTACCTTTCTGCAAATATAATGCAAATTTATCTTATAATGTTATAATTGAATTAAAAAAAAATCTGAGATGAACCACATTTTTGATAGTAAATGATGTATTATTATTATTATTATTATCATTATTTTTATTATTATTATTAGTAGTAGTAGATATGTATGTTCTACTACTACTACTACTAATATTATAAGTTATCTTTTAATTATTATTATATTTTATTTAATATTTAAATTTATTTGAAATATATAAATTTATGATATAATTAGAGATGTTTTAGGTCTTTTGAACTATGATTTTTTAATTTTAAACTAATGAATTATTTTTAAAATTTTCAAAGCCTACTATTTTCAAATTCATATATTTCTATTAACATAGTGAATTGCTTATGTAGGACTTAATTACCTGCATAGCTCACTGCTAAACTAACTAACAAAAAATACGCTCCTACCTGCATAAATAATATATACATAATCCCTAAATTAAAAAAATCTGCATAACTCTAATTGAGGCCCTTTCATTATTTACTTTTGGCTTCTTAGGTTTAAGTGGGTAAACAGATGAAAAGACAAACGAAAAGAAGTTCACATCTAGTTTCCCCAGAAGCACCTCTTTAGAAGAAGGGTGCTGTTGAAGCAACTCATTTTCAGATTCAAGCAATCTTTTGTTTTGTTCCTCCTCAGAAACAAAAGCATGAGCTGGGGCAACCATTTTCTTTTCTCACAGGAAATGAAGAACAAGAAGAACACTACAATTTAAAACTAGGCTTTAAATTTCAAAAACAAAATAAGAAATCATGAGAGCAAAAGGGGAAAAACACAGTACAAAAAGACCTCACTAATAGTAGGATACAAAGGATGAGAGGGAGAGAGGAAGAAGAGTTATATTAAAAATTGAACGAATACAGTGGAGGAAGAGCACACCTATCAAATATTCTTTAAAAACACACTAGCTACATCACCGACGTTTCAAAATCAAGGCAACCTTTTATCCTGTTCAGAAAAAAATTTCAAAGTGTGTGAGTAGGACTGAGGTTGTTTTAACTGCATAAATTGGTTTTCCCTCTTAAAATCTTTATTTTTATATTTCTTTTAATTGAACACAATTTTAAGAGGGCAAACTAATTTACGCAGTTAAGACAACCTCAATCCTACTCTCACACATTGAATTTTTTTTCTGAATAGGAAAAACAGTTGCCTGATTTTGAAACATCAGTGATGTAGAAGGTGTGTTTTTAAAGAAATTTGATAGATGTTCTCTGCCTCTGCTGTATTCGTTCCATTTTTCATATAACCCTCCTTCCTGTCTCTCTCGTCCTTTGTATCCTAGTACTGGTGAGGTCTTTTTGCACTTTATTTTTTCCTTTTTGCTCTCATGATTTCTTATTTTGTTTATGAGATTTAAAGCCTGATTTTAAAATGGCAGTGTTCTTCTTGTTCTTCATCTGCTGTACGAAAAGGAAATGGCTGCCTCTGCTCATGCTTTTGTTTCTGAGAAGGAACAAAATAAAAAATTGTTCGAATCTGAAAATGAGTAGCTTCAATAGCACCCTTCTTTTAAAAAGGTGCTTCTAGGGAAACTAGATGTGAGAGCCTTTTATTTTCTCTTTCCATCTGTTTACCCACTTAAACCTAAGAAGCCAAAAGTAAATAACAAAGGGGCCTCAATTAGAGTTATGCAAGTTTTTGTACTGTAGGGATTATCAATGTGGAAATCTATATATTATTTATGCATGTATTAACGCATTTCTTGGTAGTTGATTTAGCAGTGAGTTATGCAGGTAATTAAGTGCTACATACTTAATATTCAAATATTAGTAGTTGGTTTAGCCTACGTTCACTCCTATTAACATAGAATAACCCTCAAGACCCTAAAGAAGGCCCATAAAAACCTATATACCAAATAGATGGCTCTGTAGCCTTTCTCAACAGGTTTGATGGCCCGCTTTTAGGGCACAAATATGGATGAACATAGTTATGCTATTCAATAAAATTATAGTAGTACTACTGGGACTTTGGATTAAAAGGGACAAATAAGTTATCTAATTAAGTGAGAATCCTTCAAGTTTTTAAAATTAGGTGGGAGGGACAAAAAAAATTTTATTTTCTTTTTTAAGTTTTTTCGTTCTAACAACTTCTCTCAGTTGTTGAACAACTTTGATAGTTGTTCGACAACTTCTAGCAGTTGTTCAACAACTATCAAAGTTGTTCGACAACTGCACTAAGTTGTTCAACAACTAGGCTAAGTTGTTTGGCAACTGGGAGAAGTTGTTGATACAACAAATGTAGTTGTCGAACAACTGTCCCAGTTGTTCAAATGACTTAATGTTTTTAAAAGGGAAAAGTTGCGGGACCCACTTGTCCCCTTTTCTTAATTGGAAACTTGGGAGGTCTATTGATTCATTTTTCTCACTTAAGTATTTAAGTTGTATATATCATGAAGTAGTTAGCTTATATTTGCGTTGTAAATTGTAATATTAAATGTAGAGATAGTCCTATATACGTTTAGTACGTCAAAGAGAGATACTCGCAAACATTGTGCAATTCAATTTGTCGGAAGAAGAACTTAATCACCACGCAAATACTTATTGGTTCCGAATATTTACCCCTAATCAATGATTTTAATTCTAATGAATTAAGGATATAAGATCATTCAATCATGATAACAAAAATAATTTATAAAAGATATTATCTTGTAATAGTGGGTATAAGGAGAGGTAGATATAGGCTGAGGAGGTCTTGGTATCGGTGAATAGATTAGGTATCTGTAACTTTTCTAGGATATGATCTAGATATAAAATTACGGAGATCAAGGATGTGGTCAGTGGGTGGCAGAGCGTTGTCTAATTTCCCTGTTAAGTAGTATTTTTGTTATTACTTTCATACTATCTTATTCTTCTATGTTAGAATAATTTGCTTGCTTTAAGTTCAGTTATCATATTAATTGTTTGTCATTGCTACCATTTTCAGATTTACTATTTTATTTGTTTTACATGCCTAATTTTTTTTTTTATATGTTTTATTTGAGTCGAGAGTCGAGATTCAATCGAGAACAATCTCTCTATCTTCACAACGCCGAAGTACATGTCCATACTACCTCTCCAAACTCCACGAGTAATATTATGTATGTTATTATTGTATATATCTTGAATTGATTGATCAAATGTAAATACCCGATGTTGAGGTATACTTATACCCATTGTCGGAGGGATGATCTTAGAAAAAGGGTGATTTGATGCACATCTTTTATCGAAAGATTATATAGTGTATAGAAGCTTAGTATTAGCTATTATACGTCTATATTAAATTTTGTACATCCTTAACACAACTAAAAAGAAAATATGCACACTCTTCATCAAATTTCTGACAAAGACACTGCTACTGCCTCAACTGTGTACGTGTAAAGATGAGGGCATATAGCATTTGTCATCTGCATGACGCCCAAACTCTTTTATCAGTGGACCAACCCGTCACCTCATGTTCTGCTTTTATAATTGCATATCCTTCCAAATTTCATACACCATCCATTTCATTTTAATTAGATTAAAAATAACTATTTTAATTTATTTGTGCAATTTATAAAATTATAAAAAAGATTATTACATGAAGTATTAAATGAAGTTAAAGGTGTATTCTACGAATATATAAATGCTAGTTTCATTAAATCCGTATTCCGTACTAAGCTCGGATCCAAACAAATCTACATATAAATAATAATAATTAAATTTTAAAATATAATTTATATTATATTTTTTACTTTATAATTAACATAATTTAATGACCGATATATTAAATATATTTTATTAAAATTTTTTATAATTATTACAGTTCTTAATCACATAATTGGATAATTTTTTTAAAAGATTATTTGTATGGAAGAAAGTACTATAGGAGAATTAGAATATAACAAGAGACCACAAGTAATTTAATATTTTATAAAATAACATGATACAACAACAACAATAACAACATACCTAGTGTATTCCCACATAGAGGGGTCTGGGCAGGGTAGAGTGTACGCAGATCATACCACTACCTAAGATGAAGTAGAGAGTCTGTTTTCGACAGACCCCCTGCTTAGGACCGATAGCAGTATAACAAACACAAAATATAAATGCATAAAAACTAGTACAGTTTGCAAAATAAACTAACGTCACTAGCCATAAGATAATACTACAGTCACAAGATAATACTAAAACTATCTATCCGAAATCATAGACATCACTCAACATCACGAACAAGAAACTTATAACACAAATAAAGAATGCTCCCCTATTGTTACCGACACACTCTCAACCCCTAACCCTCTACCCTAATCGGAATTCTCCACACCTTCCTAATTACATCCCTCCAATATTTGTTCGGTCTACCTCTACCCCGCCTAAAATCATCTATAGCCAGTGTCTCACACATCCGCACTGGAGCATCAGAGCCCCTCTTCATCACATGCTCGCACCAACGTAACCTTACTTCTCGTATCTTGTCCTCCACCGAGGCTACTCCCACCTCTCCCGAATAATCTCATTTCTTACCTTATCTTTCCTATTATGGCCACACATCCATCGCAATATTTTTATCTCCGCCACCTTCAACTTTTGGATGTGGGAGTTCTTAACTGGCCAATACTCTCCATACAACATAGTTGGCCTGACTGCCACTCTGTAGAACTTCCCTTTAAGCTTTGGGGGCATCTTCTTATCACATAAAACTCCCAAAGTGAGCCTTCATTTAAACCTCCCAGCCCCAATATGATGTGTGACTTCCTTGTCAATCTCACCATTGCCTTAAATCATAGACCCCGGATACTTAAAACTCTCCTTCTTCTGAATGGCCTAAGAGTCTAACTTCACAACCATGTCAACCTCCTATGACACATCACTAAACTTACATTTCAAGTACTCCATCTTGGTCCTACTTAATCGAAATCCTTTACACTTAAGGGTCTGTCTCAAAATCTCCAACTTATCACTAACTCCCCCCAGAGTCTTGTTAAGCAGTACCACATTATCAGCAAATAACATACACCAAGGCACCTCCTATTGAATATGTCTTGTCAAAATATTTATCACCAAGGCAAATAAAAAAGGGCTAAGAGTCAAACCCTAATGCAACCCTACAAAAATTGAAAAATGCTCTGAATCTCTACCTACCTTCCTCACCCGAGTGTTTGGGCCATCATATATGTCCTAAATCGACCTAGTGTATGCCATACGCACCCCTCTAGCCTCCAAACACCTCCAGAGAATCTCCTTGGGAACTCTATCATAAGCCTTCTCTACATCAATAAACACAATGTGAAAGTCCTTCTTCATCTCCCAAAACTGTTCCACTAATCTCCTCACATGGTGAATGGTCTCAGTAGTAGAGCGACCTAGCATAAAATAGAACTTATTCTCAGCGATAATCACGCTCTTTCTCAGCCTCAACTCTACCACCCTTTCCCAAATCTTCATTGTATGACTCAACAACTTAATACCTCTATAGTTGTTGAAACTTTGAATGTCTCTCTTGTTTTTATACAATGAAATCATTGTACTCCACCTCCATGCTTCAGTCATCCTTCCCGCCCTAAAAATAATGTTAAGAACCTTGTCAACTACTCCAAACCTGCCTCGCCAGTGCGTTCCAAAAATCTACGGGAATCTCGTCTGGCCCCATCGCCCTACCTCGATGCATCCTGTGAATAGCCCTTTTGACCTCCTTAACCTCGATATGCCTACAATAACCATAGTCGTGAAACTCTTCAAATATATCCAAGTCCCCAAACATGAAACCTTTGTCCCTCTTATCGTTCAAAAATTTATGAAAATAGGACTGCCACCTTTTTTTAATGAGGGCATCCTCAACCTTGATGCACTTATCCCTAACTTTCTCCTTTAAAGCCACATACAAGCTCTCAAAATCTATCATTTCAGCCACTGTAACCGCTAACTTAGCCTCTCACCTAGCTATAGCTTATACACTTCCTTATTCGTCCGCCTGTCTTGATCATTTTTGCTCTTAATCAATTTAGAATAATCCACCTTATTAGACTCCACCTTCCTCTTAACCTCTTCATTCCATCACTAGTCCCCTCGATGTTTGCCAAATCAACCTCTCAAGACACTAACACCTCTCTAGCGATCTCCTAAATACAACTGGCAATCATCTCCCATATACTATCCATATCCCCTCTACTCTTCAAAGCCCCCTGCTTCTCAACTTCTCCCCCATCTTCAAAGCATTAGCTAAAGTCAAGCTACCCGACTTAATCTTAGGCCGAACCTTCATACTCCTCTTCTTTCAGCCCTTATTGATTACTAAGTTCATCACCAACAACCTATGTTTAGTCAAAAGATGATCTCTAGGTATGAATTTACAATCTTTATATAGTGTTCTATCACTCTTCTTAAGGAGATAAAAGTCTATCTGAGTCTTGGCCACTGAACCACAAAACATTTTAAAAATCTCGAATTCACTATCCACAACCCAAAAACTTTAGAAAAATCCAAAAGAGAAGCACTTTCTTTATTTCTCTACCTAAAATCAAAATCTCCATGCACATCATCATAACCTCTCGAAAAAGACCCAATATGCACATTAAAGTCTCCTCTAATGAAAAGTTTCTCAGTGCCCGAGACGCCACTCACCATCTCATTCGAAACCTCCAAAATCCCTTCTTCTCTTCCTCGTCCAAAGCTAATTGCGGAGCATAAACACTAATAACGTTAACTGTAGTTCCTCCCATGACCAACTTAATAAAAATTAACCTATTACTGACTCTTTTAACGTCTACCACCTGCTCCCTAAGTTCTTTATCTACTAGGATACCTACCCTATTTTTATGTCTCATGCTACTCGAGTACCATAACTTATATCCATCCACATCTCTCACCTTAGTGCCTACCATTTAGTTTCCTGGACACACGCTATACTAACCCTCAATTTTCCAAGAATCTTCACCATCTCTATAGACTTACCTTGAAGCGTCTTTATGTTCTCGGACCCAACTTTCAACCTATAAGCACCCTTAGCCAACTTAGCCCTACTATCTCTCGCCCTCAACCCAAGACTAGAACCTAAACTTGACCCCAACCCTGACCTCAACCTATGAGATGAACCTAGTCCATCATCTATCTCCCTAACCACCACCCAAAAGGATACGATAGAAGAAAATAAAGAAAAAAAGCCAAAAAACATAATGAGCAAAAAAGTATGACTAAAAACAGCTAAATGAGCGACCAAAAACAAGTAAGCAGGATTGATACTCACAAGCAACAACAAGTACTATACTATTAACAAGCAACGAACACCTACTAAGTTACGAAGAAACCGTAACCAATAATCCCATAGGAATAATTAAAAAAATCAGACAAGAAATCAGGATAGAAAAAGAGACAAAAAGCATATACCAAATAAACTAGAGAAGACTGAAATAAATGCACCTGATACTGGGAGAAGACACAGTCAAAGACATTTTCCTGATCGTTTTGTCGAATTCCGGCAAATTGGTGCAGAAATTGGTCGTCAGAATTTGTTGCCACCACCTTTACCCTACTACTGGTACCGTATCCCTATGTGCTGGTCGCTAAAAAAATTAGCTAGAAACCGAAATCTTGATGTCGCCGCCTAAAGTGCGGATCTGAACTTGAAGTACCTGAAAAGGGTTATAAAGAAAATAAAAGAGAAGAAAAGAAAAGCAATGATAAAATTGCCAAAAATTGACATCAGACACCAAAATATGATGTGGTTGTTGGGCCACAGAGATAGGATGCCAAAAAAGCCACTATCATTTTAGTGGTCGGTGCAAGAAACGAGAGAGAAAAAGACGACAATTGCGTCAAAATCTGATGGGGTCGTCGAAACTGATAGGGTCTTCGGGACGTTTTTATGGTGGCCGACACAAGTAATTTACCGGTAGCGGATTGGTGATTCTCTGCTATTTCCAGAATCTTCAAGACACGAAGAGATAGGTTAATTTCGTCGGTGCCGTCGATTGAAAAATTGCAAGATGCTAAACCCTCAGCATATATGACAACTATTAATTTCATCAATTTAACTTGAGACGGTCGTTCAAGAAAATAACATGACAATATTTTAATAACTATAGTTCAATGCTGAATAAAAATAGAAAAATATTGATTTTAATGAATTTATGGGTACAAAATTTCTCAGTTATAAATAGAAATAAATTTATTTTAATATTGATTATTTTATTTTCACCTATAATTTCATGTGACAAGAGTTGCAAAATTCAATCTTTTCATCTAATACAACAAAGTATTTCAATCACTTCAAGTATATATAAAAAATAGTTACAACATTAATTTAGAACCTTTACACAAACTAACCTAATCATGATCTATAAGGATATTAAATAATGATTAAATTACATTAACCGATTATTCCATTCGGTCCATTTACTTATCGTGTTAATTTTTTAAACACCCTTTAAAAATATTCTATTCATTCTACTCTAATTATTGATTTATCCTTTTTCATGTTTGCTAAGAAAAATAATAAAGGCATTGTACTATTTATTATTGATTAAGTTATCCTATTTAATACTCCCTCTGTTTCACAATAAGTGAATTATTGGAGTAATTTTAGTGTTTCAAAATAAGTGAATGATTCACAATTCAAGATAGATGTAGAATTTTTTTTTCCAAATTTACCCTCCATTAAATGTGCACTGCGAGTGATGTATCATGTGTCTTTGCTTTTTGAAGAGGGTAAAAATGAAAAAACATGATAAATTTATGTCTTTGCTTTTTTTTTTCTTAACATGTGTGCCGAAATTCAACAATTAACTTATTGTGGAATGGAGGGAGTACTATATCTTTTTTAAGAAGTGAACATCAGTGACTATAAGGGTGTAGTTAAGTATTATTACTAACTTTAATTTTATGTGAAAAGTTATTTCTAAATAAGTTTTTTGAGTAAAAATAATTATTAATTTAACATGAAGGAAATTTTAATTATAAGACAACCTGTGGCAAGAAAAAATCAGTTACAAATACACAAGTGGAAATGATCTTAACAAAAAGAATAAGGACAAAAATAAAAATATTTATCAAAAGAACATCATCAATCCTTGTGAGCTACCGTAAATTGAGATCCTCCCTTATATATAATTGTAAATTGTATTCTTTTTTCATATTATTAGCACTGTTTGCAATAAAGATTACAGTAACAGAAACAAATTGCAGTCACAATGCAAATAAAATATGAAAAAATAAGAATTTTATTGATAAATGATATGGATATAATTCTGTTACTCCCTTGATTCTTCTTTCATTATTTTTCTCTGTAATTCGAGGACCATCAGTAGCGTATTTCTCGAATGTAGAAAGATTTAAATTTGATATGAATTTTTAGCGTATTTCTCAAATGTAAAAATATTTGAATTTGATATGATTTTTTTTGTAATTCAAGGGTCGTTAGTAGCATATTTCTTGAATGTAAGAAGATTTAGATTTGATATGAATTTTCTTCGTAATTCGAAGGCCGTTAATAACATATTTCTTGAACGTAGAAATGTTTGAATTTGATCTCCATAAAAAAAGGGTTTATGGATCTTCTTGATATATTTGATTATCAAAAAGAGAGTGATATTCAATGAGTTTATGAAATTATCGTGAGATGATTAATCTCTTTATTAAGGGTTTAGAGTAGAGTAGCCACCAAGTTAGGTTTAGCATAGAGTAACCCCTAATAACTCTAACAAAACTGAATTCTTATTATAGAGTTCACAAAATTATGATGTCTATAAACGCTTTGTATTGTCAGACGTTATGGCTACAAAATCCTTTGCTGAAATGTCAAAATACAATTATTTTTCTTCTTTGAGATGATGAATGAAGTACATGTTAATTTAGTGGAGTCACTTAGCTCAAGTCATTCGTGCGGCGTACCATGAAATCAGAAAACTAGATCAAGCTAGGAGAAGAGAAAAGCAATAACAAAAATACCATATTTAGCACATTTTCATAGCTCGAACTCGTGAACCCCTGATCACATGGAGAGAACTATCCACAATAATTCAGACAAATACTTCTCATAGATAATCACAAATTTCCAAGCAAGACTAAATATTTTAAGAATTTTACTACACACAAAGACAAAAACAAAGGGCAGTCCGGTGCACTAAGCTCCCGTTATGTGCTGGGTCCCAGGAAAAAACTGGACCACAAAGGTCTATTTTATGTACAGTCTTACCAATGTGGACCCCTCTTTCCACAGCTCGGACCTATGACCTCTGGTTACATGAAAACAAATTTACCAGTTACGACAAGACTCCTTGTCTTACACACACAAATAACATTTGTAAAAATGAAATCTTTAGCAATTTTTTAAAATTCTTTCTACCCAAATTTCCAAGATAAGCTAAAATATAACACTGATAACATATGGTTAAATAAACAATAAGCAAAAAATGCAAAATACCCAAAAAAATTCAAGCAAATAAAACTTGTAATATGTCAAGATTAATTTTGAACAATAGCTTAAAAAAAACTCACTTTCTCACAGCTGAATAATGAAATTCTAATTTTTCCCTTTACATTATGTCTACATTGATGATGGATACTGTAGCATTAAGAGCCAATATCTGTCCTTTTCTGGTAGTTGATCAGTATGTGAGCAGTATCATCTTCAACAAAAATGAACAGGATAATATCACTTTAGCCCCCAAAAGATCTAGCTATTACATATAGACCCCTTTACATTATAATTTTAGAATGATATTACTCTTCTTGAACAATTTAAATGCCCCAAAAGTTGCTCTAATAAACAAAAAGATAATTCCTTCGTTCGGTTTTACTTGTCACATTTTAACTTGACATATTTACTAAAAAAATAATTAATAACATACAGTAATTTTATCATAATACCCCTATTAAATGATGTTTATATTGCATCTTAAAATTAATTAGGAGAAAAGACAATTAATGCTAAGGGTAAAATAAGAGAAAAGAAGTTGTATTTTCTTGATATATCAAAAATGATAAGTAAAAATAGAAATACAATTAGGAAATTAGTGACAAGTAAAAGCGAACGATGGGAGTAACACTGAAAAAAACATCAAAAAGATATACTTCCTCGGTTGTATTTTATGCGGCATATTTTGATCGGGCACAAAGTTTGAGAAGGAATGACAATTGTCCTTTATTAAAAAATATATTGCTACTATCTTTAATTAAATGAGACTAACAAGGATAAAAGTAAAATTGTATCTTTAAATAGTTACCAAATAAGAAAATATGACATTCTTTTTGGGACGGACAAAAAAAAATGACGACATATAAAATGGGGCAGAGGAAGTATGTTAATACTAAAAGGGCAGCTTGATGTGGTGGTGGAAGTATGTTAATACTAAAAGGGTAGCTCGGTGTACTAAAGCTTCTTGCTATAAGGGACTGCGAAGAAGGGCTGGACTGCAAGAATTTTACTGTGCGCAGCATTATCTTGCATTTCTGACAGAGGCTGTTTCTATTACTTGAACTCGTGACTTCCTAATCACGTGACAATAATTTCATCAGTTACTCTAAAACTTCCCTTCATATTTTTTTTTCCGATTTGATAAAAATATTAAAGATACGCAAAATTTAAAAGATACACATAATTCTTTTTGTAAACCCACTTATATGGAGTAATAAAAACTTATAAGGTATCAAAAACGATATATGCATGGGATTTCCCTTTTGGTTAAAGTTTTAACAGGTTAATTTCATGTATAAGTGTAGACTTTTACTCATTAATGACAAAATTATTGAACTTTACCTCTTTAATAAAGTAGTAGATTTAATGGCATTAAAAATCATTAATGATTTTTTATTATGTGTTTATATATATTGAGTACTAGAAGTGATAGACATATCTCAAACTAAATCAATCAATTAGAAAAACAATTTCTATTCCAATGGAGAGGTTCCTCCATGTTCACCTTTTGATTTCAATTATTTTCTCAATTTTGCTTCTCATTTTATGCAATGAACATTCCGTTCATCCCTTAACACCACTTATATTATGGAATATATCAATTCATCCAACGAAGCTTTCCGATCCTACGATGCCATCCTATACACTCACCATTTACAATCTCTATTTATTTGAAAATTCAAAATTTAAGGACTATGACTCGTTACTCGGAAATAGGTTTGCCGGTTGTCAAGCTAGAGCAAATCATTTGGCATCGGTTCTTGAAAATGGTGATGCGATTAGTGCGAATGGAAATCTGGTAAGGCCACACGACGATCATGAGAGTAAAGTGGCCAACGAAAAGGTTACGGTAACAACAAGTACATATTTCATATGTCAGTATGTTGCATCTTTTACTCTTTTTTTTTTGCTTTCCATCCGGCATCCGGTGCTCGCATTGGAGCCCCGACTAATCCGGATCACACGTTGCAGGGCCCATTAAGGTGCCAGCGCTCCGTACAAAATTTTCTCCATACCCAGGGTCGAACCCTGGACCTCTGGTTAAGGGTGGAGCAGCGTCATCCACTGCACCACAACCCATATTGGTGCATCTTTTACTCACTGAACAAGTTTAAAGTTACTTTCTAATAGACACTGGTAGTGATTTAGTTTGGTGGAAATGTGGACCATGTAATGCAAATGGATGTTAAAAATAGATAAATAATCCTTTATATGTTTCAACTAATTCAAAAACATATCGAAAGCTCGATTGCCTTGTAGAAAGTAGAAACTGTGAAATCACGAATAAGGAATATGATTGTAGTAGGTATGGTAATACGTGTATGTATGATTACAAATACGTCGATGGATCAAGAACAAGAGGATGGATTGAAAACGACGTGATTACTTTTGTTTTAGACCGAAAGTAGGTAAGCATTGTTTTTGGATGTGGCAAAGATCAAACTCATGGAAAGCCTTTTAGTGGTCAATTTTATGGAATTGCTGGCCCTGGATGTAATGGGTGGTGGCAATTCTTTAGCATCGCAATTTGAACAAGACATAATGTCCATGTGCCTACCAGGAGCTCTCTCCATAAAAGGATCAACACTTTGCTTCCACATAACGTCATTTAAGAAAACAACATCAACAACACTATTACAAGATTTCAGACTCCCTTACGTTTACTTCGTCAACCTTTATAAATCTTTTATTAACGATAGGGAAGTCCCGATGTTCCCATCATTGTGTAGGAATTTCAGAAATTATACTATGAGTGGTATTTACATCGTGGACACAGGAACATTTATTAGCCGTTTTCCTTACGATTTTTATATTCTATTTCGTTACACATTCAGATAACAAGTATGTGGTATTCCTATGGTTAATGTTCCACCTGGATCAGTTTATGACACTTGCTATAAAGTGGATACGACTAGTCTGGATCCACATTTCCCCGTTGTGACCAACCAAATAGCCCCTCCGACCCCAACAACCCACACTTCCCTTTGCCTCAGCCTGCCTGGGAGCACATGGTCCATTTTCTGCCCAAAACATACTCGGTCACTGGGCTCACCCCTAGAACCGTGAGATATAGCACACTGATTTAGCCTAAGAATGGCCCATTTCCGTTGTTTCACTTGTTTGACCACCCAAATAGCCCAGCTGACCCCAACGACCCATACTATCCCACTTTTAAGCCTGCCTTGGTGCCTCTGGTCAATTTTTAGACCAAAACACGCTCGATCCATGAGCTAAACCCTAAAACTGTGAGTTATAGCACGTCTATTTGGCCCAAAAAATAGCATGTTTTTGATGTTTTGCCTTTTCGACCACCCAAATGGCCCTGCCAAACCAAATGGCTCACTTTCCTATTCATCAGTCTACTTGGAAGCCTTGATCGATTTTCGACCCAAAACACTCCCGAACCCCGGGGCTACCCAGAACTGTGAACTATATCACACTGATTATGCCTAAAAATAACCCATTCGCGTTGATATTCCTGTTTGACCACCCAAATAGCCCCGTTGACCCCTACGATCCATACTTCCCCGCTTTTCAGCCTACCTGAGAGCCCCCAGTTGATTTTTGAACCAAAACATGCCTAGGAACACCCCGAAATCATGAGCTATAGCTCACCAATTTGGCCCAAAAATGGCCCGCTTACACTGTTTTGCTCGTTTGACCAACCAAATGGTCCCGCCGACCTCAACGACCCATAATTCCCCGCTCCACGGCCTTCTTGGGAGACCTCAATTAATTTTTAACCAAAAGCACGTTTGGGCTCTTGGCCGACCCCCAAAATTGTGAGCTATAACACACTGATTTAGCCCAAAAATAGCTCGTTCACATCATGTTGCCTGTTTAATAACCCAAATAACCCAGCCGACCCCAACGGCCTACACTCCCCACTTTTCAGCCAACCTGGGAGCCTTGATCAATTTTCTGTCAAAAACACGCGTGGGCCATGGGCATACCCTCTGAACCGTGAGGTATAGCACCCCAATTTTGCCAAAAAATAGTCCATTCGCACTATTTCATCCGTTTGATCACACAAACGGCCCATCGCCGCCCAACGGCACACACTCTTCCTCTTATTAGCTTGACTAGGATCCTCTGGTCTACTTTCAGCCTAAAACACGGCTACGCCCTGGGCCCACGCCTGGAATCATGAGATATAACACACTGATTTGACCTAAAAATAGTTCGTTTATGCCATTTCACCTGTTTGACCACCCAAACGGCCCCATTGGCCCTAACGACCTATACTCTCCCACTCCTCGTCCTGCTTGGGAGCCTTTGGTCAATTTTTAGACTAAAACACACCTGAACTGTGGGCCCACCCCTGGAACTATGAGTTATAGCACAACGATTTGGCCTAAAAATAGCACATTTATGCCGTATCGCCCGTTTGACCACCCAAATGGCCTCGGGGAATTTTTGGACAAAACATGGTTGGGACTCGGGTGGGACCCTCGGAACCGTGATCTATATCATATTGATTTAGCCTTAAAATGGCCCGTTCATGTCGTTTCACCTGTTTGACCACCTAAACAATCCCACCAACCCCAACAGCCCACACTCATTCACTTGTCAGCCTGCCTGGGAGTCCCCGATCAGTTTTTTGGCCCAAATACCCTCTTTCCCCAAGCACACCCCAGAATCGTGAGCTATAGCACACCTCTTAGGCCCAAAAAATGGCCCATTGGCACAGTTTCGCTTGTTTGATCACCCAAACAGCCCCGTCAACCCAAACAACCCTGACTCCCTCGCTTCTCAACCCGCCTAGGTGCCCCTGATTAATATTTGGCCCAAAAAATACGACCAAACCTCGGCCCACTCTCGAAACCGTGAGGTATAGCATACCAATTTAGCCTAAATAGCCCCGTCGACCCCAACAACCCATACTCTCCCGCTCTTCAGCCTGCCTGAGAGTCCCCAATCGATTTTTGACCCAAAGCACGCCCGGTCCCTTTACTCACCTTCGAAATTGTGGGCTATATCACACCAATTTTTCTTAGAAATGGTCCGTTCGTGCCCTTTTGTCTATTTGACCAACCAAATAGCCCTACCAACCACCGCCGACCTCAACGACCCATACTTCTCCTCTCCTCAGCCTGCCTAGGCTCCCCGATCAATTTTATGCCCAAAACACGCTCGAGCCCTAGGACCACTCCCAAAACAATGAGCTATAACACACCGATTTGGCCTAAAAATACTTCATTCGTGCCATTCAGTTCGTTTGACCATTCAAACAACCCTGTCAAACCCAATGACCCATATTTCCCCACTTCTCTTACTTTCTGGGAACCCCCAACCAATTTTTGACCCAAAATAGGCTCAAGCCCCAAGCCCACCCTCAAAACCGTGAGCTGTAGCTCACCGATTTAGCCAGAAAATTACCCGTTTGTGCCGTTTCGCTTGTTTGACCACCCAAATAGCCCTGTCGACCCCAATAGACCAGACTCTCTCGCTCCTCAGCCCGTTTGAGAGCCTTTACTAGATTTTTGATCCAAAACACGTCTGGGCCTTGGGTCCACCCCAAGAATCGTAAGCTATAACACACTGATTTGGCTTGAAAATAGTCTATTCATATCGTTTAGCCCGTTTGACCACCCAAACGGTCCCGCCGACCCCTACAACCCACTCTCCCCTACTTATCAGTCTGCCTGGTAGCCCTCAATTGATTTTCAGACCAAAACATTTTAGGGTCCCGAGCCCACCCCCAAAATCGTGAGCTATAACACACCGATTTTGCCCGAAAATGGTCTATTTGTGTTGTTTCATCTCATTTGACCACACAAATGGTCCCGTCTACCTGAAAGGTCCACACTTTCTCACTCTTCAGCCTGCCTGGGAGCCCTCAGTCAATTTTTGGCCTAAAATACTCTCGGATCCTAGGCCTACCTCCAAAACTATAAGTTATAGCACACCGATGCACTAGGATTTTGTTATCTGTTTGGTCTCGCTAATATTTCTTTGGTCTACCTCTACCCCACCTAATACCATCCATAACTAGTATTTCATACCTCCGCGCTGAAGAATCAGAGCCCCTCTTCATCACGTGGACAAACAACCGTAACCTCATATTTCGCATCTTGTCCTCCACTGAAGCAACTCTTACCTTCTCTCGAATAGCTTCATTCCTCACCTTATCTTTCTTGGTATATCCACACATCCATTACAATATTCTTCTCTCTGCCACCATTAATTTTTAGATGTGGGAGTTCTTAACAGGCCAACATATACAACGTAGCCGGCCGGACTACCACTCTGTAGAACTTAACTTTAAGTTTTGTGGGCACTTTCTAATCACATAGAACTCCCGAAGCGAGCCTTCATTTCAATCACCCTGCCCCAATATAATGCATTACATCCTCGTTAATCTCATCATTTCCCTGAATCATAGACTCTAGATACTTAAAACTCTCCCTCTTATGAATCGCCTGAGAGTCCATCTTCACAACCACTCAAGTCTCCTGCGACACATCACTGAACTTATACTCCAAGTACTCTGTCTTGGTTCTACTTAACCAAAATCCTTTAGACTCAAGTTTCTGTCTCCAAATCTCTAACTTATCATTAACTTCTCTCCTAGTCTCGTCAATCAGTACTACATTATCTGCAAATAACATACACAAAGGCACCTTTTTCTTGAATATATCACGTCAAAACATCCATCACCAAGGAAAATAAAAATGGGCTAAGAGTCTATCCCTGGTGCAACCCTATCATAACTGGGAAGTGCTCCGAATCTTGACCTACCATCCTCTCACGAGTCTAATCCCCATCATCCATATCCTGAATTGACCTAGTGTACGCCACGGGCCTCACCCTAGCCTCAAAGCACCTCCGCAGAATCTCCTTGAATACTCTGTCATATGCCTTTTCAAGATCAATAAACACCATGGGCAAGTCCTTCTTCCTCTCCCAAAACTGCTCTACTAATCTTCTCACAAGATGAATAGCCTCAGTGGCCGACCGCCCTGGCATGAAACCGAACTGATTCTTAGAGATCGTCACGGTCCTATCATCCTCAAATTTACCACCCTTTCCCAAACATTCATAGTATGACTCAATAACTTAATACCTCTATAGTTGTTGCAACTATGGATGTCTCTCTTGTTCTTATACACTGGAATCATAGTACTCCACCTCCACACTTCAGGCATCTTCGTCATCCTAAAAATACTATTAAATAACCTTGCCAACCACTACAAACCTACCCCGCTAGTGCTCTTCCAAAAATCCACTAGAATCTCATCTGTCCCCGTTTCCCTACCCCGCTGCATCCTACGAATAGCTCCCTTGACCTCCCTAACCTTGATATGCCTACAATAACCATAATCGCGACACTCCTATGATTTTTTCAATTGCATTTCAGACACTAAAAGTACTTACTTGTATCCATTAAGGAACTTCTAATTTCAAATCTTAAATTTGATTTAGTCTCAATTCAAAAATTAAGAGCATAAAATTTTTTAGTTTATTTTAAATTTTCAGATATTGGTCTATTGCTCATTATTTTTACAATGATCAATTTTATGATTAATATCTTTAATTATTTTATTTATACATCTTAGTGTATCTGCTAAGTTAATTTAATTAAGATCTTTCAAATCACTCTCAAAATCACCACCTCACCAAATAATACACCCACCTCCTAGCCTTACCCTATAGCCACCAGCCCACTTCCCTAGTTTTTATTATATTTTATTTTATCAAATTTTTTGTAAAATATTTTTCTCACATTACCCATCTCTTATCCCCATGCCACCCTCCACCAACAAAAAATATTTTATTTTTCTTCAAAATAAGATTTTATATTGCACCCACCCCTACTCCCCAATACCCATTCGATACCCTACCTAATACACACACAAAAAAATTATTCTCTCCTGACTCCCAAGAAAAATAATTTTTTTTTATCTTTGAAGAATCTTTTTTCTACTCCACAACTCTAATCCCTACGTACACCACCACCCCACCTACCCCACCTACCTAGCTCACCCCTACCCCATCTCAACCACTATAATCTCTTGTTCTCCCCCTCATCCATCACGTTACCTCAATGCAATTTATAATTTTGTGTTAAGTATACACAAATGCTATTAGAAAATATCTTTTATTTACTGATAAAATATGAATTATCAATTTATTTTTGCATACATGCTATTACTAATGTCAAATAATCACATCAAATTAAATTATCTATTTTTTAAGCTCCAAATGAACTAATAGCTACTAATTAGTATTTTTGTTATACTAATTTTTTTTTTAAAAATATTTACCTGATTAAGTTCAAGAATTTTATATCCCTCCAATAAATTATGCTTTTTGTTATCTATTGAAAATAATTTGAGACTTAGGGTATTAATTCATCATCGAAATGAAATAAAATATATAAGCATACACCATTAAAGATGACGATGAAAGCATATACAAAGATTAAGATTAAACATTCAACAATATATTTTGAAAGAAATCTTTCCGAGAAAATTAACACTTGAATTTATAAAAAGAAGTCATTATAATTAACTTTAACAAACATGAAAGCAATAGAAAAAGATGATGGCAGAGATATATGATTATGATGATAAAAAAAAGTAGTCAAAAACATGAAAGCAATAGAAAGAGATGATGGACTCTGATACCATGATAATGAAATGAACCTTGGACCTAACTCAACGTCAAAAGCTAGCTCATGAGGTGAGGATTGCCCAAGATCATATAAGGAGACTAAGGACTCTTTAATCCACTGATATGGGTCTCTCCCCTCTCTCTCCTTGCACACTAAGACTGGACATCTGAAGCGTAGGCAATATAAGATGGGGGACTCAACATTGAAAACAATAAATTGGGTAGGCCTGACTCTGATACCATATTGAAGTGTGTGACCATCTCATCTAAAAGTTTAACTATTAGAGAGAGTACACTTTTACTATTTAATTATATTCTCAAGAGTTACTTAATATGCTATTTTGGCATTGAACAAATGAACTTTACGTGGCATTGCAAAATGAAGAAAGACACAAAACTTTTCTTTCACACAGTTCAAGAAAGAAGCTTTTGTCCTTTTGAAACAAAGAAATAGAGTCACATTTGTTGGCTTGTTTTGTCCCTACAGTTGAACTAAGAGCACTTTGAGTGGCAATTTTTTCTATTATTAAGGATGTCAATTTTGAAAAAGTACTACTCCTTTCGTTTAAAAAAGAATGGTAGACCAAACAACATATTAATTTTATACATTATATTAACTCCTAAGTAGCTATCAAAACTGGAATTATTCATGTAGGATTCCTACATAACTCGTTGCTAAGCCAGCTACGAAATGACCCCTAAATACCTTCTTTCTTTGTTCATTAAGAAGACAGAGACCAATGCAAGCATAATTCAATTTATGTGTATAATATGTTCAGAACCAAGGTGCAGAATAAATACTTTACATAAATACAAAACTTCCTAAATGAGTTGGCCCAATTGATATAAACGGTTTGATTTACTCAGCTCCTAATTCATCAATTGATGAATACCGTATTTTTTTCAGAAGATCTGGTAGGTAGTTTTTCTTATAACCAAATTTTTTTATAATAAAAAAAAATGTACCACTAATGCCTCTGCAGCAACAAAATCTTCTGAAGCATCCAATGAAAGTTGAGAGACTCTCTTCTCGGCTATATCTTTTGGTGAATCTCTTGCTGAAATTGATGAAAATTATTCACCATCATTTCGACCAATTTTGTCATTTTTCTCATTTTCAGTTCTCCTTATAAAAGTCATTATTGGATCTTTCCCTAGCAATTTAAGAGGTTGATCTAAGAATGGAGCAACTTTTTCAGGCGCAGCTTGCGGTGGAAGCTCACCAGTGTCGGCATTTGTAGGCAACTTGGAAGATCCAGTTAAGGATGGATCAACTTCCTTCAAAATAATCAAGATTCAAGATGGATCATTTTGACTGATCCTTTTTCCCTATCTATGTGCAACGAACATGTTGATAATAGTAGGTATCATAATTCAGGTCCAACTGCTAGGTTAGATAGTAAATCAAGAATCTTTTATAAATTCCCTTTTCTTAAGAACCCCAAAAAATAAATAACACTCAAGAAGAAAAAAGTAAACTCAGACACAACAAATGCTGATTGTATGAGAGGTTATACAAAGTGGGGTTTGTATATATACTCAAATTTAGGACCAAAATTTGGAAAAAAATTGATTGACATGAATAAATACTTCAAATTGTAATCTCCACTTGGATTCACTCACATTTATTACTTTTTTCTCAAATTTTGGGTTTAAAATCCTTAAGTTTTTTCAAGGTGTTTGTGTTTTTCTAAGGTATTGTTACTTGAACAATTATGTTATTTTGACCTTGAACTAATGAACTCTATGTGGCATAATAAATTGAAAATGAAACAAAAGTTTTGTTTCAAACAGTTGACGAAAGAATCTTTTGTCATTTTGAAACAAAGAAATAGAGCCACATTTCTTGGACTAATTTGTCCACTCATAGTGCTCTTAGTTCAACTGTAGGGACAAAATAGTTCAACAAATGCGGCTCTATTTCTTTGTTTCAAAAAGTCAAAAGGTTCTTTCTTGAACTGTTTGAAACAAAACTTTTGTGTCTTTCTTTATTTTTTTATGCCACGTAGGGTTCATTAGTTCAATGCCAAAACAACGTAACTGTTCAAGTAACATTACCTGAGAAAAGAACAAACACCCTAAAAACATAAGGATTTCAAACCCAAAATTTAAGAAAAATGAAATAAACGTGAGTGAATCCAAGTGGAGATTACAATTTGGAGTGTTTATTCATCTCAGTCAATTTTTTCATAATTTTGGTCCCAAATTTGAGTATTTGTACAATCCCCACTTTGTATAACCTCTCATACAATCTACATTTATTGTGTGTGAGTTTACCTTTTTCTTGTTGAATGTTATTTATTTTGGGGGGTTCTTGAGAAAGGGGAATTGATAAGAGATTCTTGAGTTACTATCTACCTTAGCAGCTGGACCTAGATTATGATATCTATTATTATCAACATGTTCCTTGCATATAGATAGGGAAGAATGATCTTTCAAAATGATCCATCTTGAATCTTGTTTATTTTAAAGTAAGTTGGTCCATCCTTACCTTGATCTTCTAACTTTCCTGCACATGCCGACTCTGGTGAGCTTTCACTGCATGTTGCACCTGAAAAAATTGCTCTATTCTTAGATCAATCACTTAGATTGTTAGGGGAGGATCTAATAATGACTTCTATAAAGAGATGTGAAAAGAATAAATATGAAAAAATAGGTAAAAATGATAGTGTAGAATTTTCATCAATTTCAACAAGAGATTCACCAAGAGCTATAGCCGAGAAGAGAGTCTTTCAACTTTCATTGGATGCTTCAGAAGACTTTGCTGCTATGGAGGCATTAGTGGTACATTTTATTATTTTTTAGTTATCAAAAAAACCTACCTTTCAGATCCCGTGATAAAATACGAGATATATGATATTGGATTCCCATCTCAATCAGTAGGAAAGGGCCCAAAATCTCTCATATTTTCTTTGCTAATGATCTAACTCTGTGTGTTGTTGCTAATGAAAGAAACGGTAAAACCATCCGAGCCACTCTTAGCAACTTCACTTTCCACTCTGGCCAAAAAATTAACACTCTCAAGTATAATGTACTCTTCTCTAGAAACAGTGCTCAGGAGACCAAAGATAGTTTGTCTCACATCTTAGGCATCCAATCCAAAGACAAGTTTGGCAAATATCTTGGTTTTCCCATATTCCACAAAAAACTTTACAAAGAGATTTCCAATTCATCCTAGACAATATCAATCTAAGTTGGCTGGATGGAAAACCAAATTCCTCAATATGGCTGGCAGAATCACCCTTACCAAGTCCTTCCTTGGTAGTATTCCTGCTCATGTCATGTAATTCATCTTGATCCTCTCTAAAACGCACTAATTGATTGACAGAACCCCAAAAGAAATTTCTCTGGGGCACTACCCTTGATAATAGGAAAATGCATCTAATCAATTAGGAAACCTTAACTAATGTTAAAGATAATGGGGGCCTGGGCCTCCAGAAAGCTTCGATTAGGAACACCACTATGTTATCCAGTCTAGCCTGGAGACTTTACAAGTATCCCAATAGTCTCTGGGAAAAAAATCTTGAAAATAAATTAGCCCCTATGGCATATCCCTCAAAGACAACAACTTTAGAACTTGGAAAAGTGTCCTTGTGGGTTGGGAAATTTGTAAAACTGCCTCCTCTTGGGACATCCATAAGGATGACAAGATCAACTTCTAGAAGAATAGATGGATGCCTCACTGTGAACTACTTCTTTCCATCATCCAAGCCTTTCTTCCTTATCATTCCCAAGACATTAAATTCTCAGGGATCTAGAGGAATGGCTCCTGGAACCTCAAGGATCTTCCGATTAAAATCCCTGAGGATATCATCCAAAATTTCACCAACTCTGTTTTTCCCTATCCCAGAGCCCATACTGATGAGCTCATTTGGAATCTCACTGGTAATTGTCTGTTCTCCAGCAGAAGTGCTTATAATCATATAGCCAAAACCTCTGATATCAATTATTCCTCTAATTTCAACTGGATATAGAAGGCTAAATCCCCTAAAAAGTCAAAACATTTCTTTGGCTAAGCCAGCATGATAGGTTCCAATAACCTCAACCTCTCCTAGAGAGAAGTGAGACAAAATACTAGTTGTGCTATCTGCAATCATCACCAGGAAGAAAAATCCCACATTTTCTTTAAGTTTCCCATCCTTAAAGATTTTGGAGTGTAAACTATCCATAAGATGACCCAGTCCAAACAACCTCCTATCACCAGTCTCCTACCCTCTTACTGGAACACTATCTGGAGATCTCTTTAACACTCCCAATTCAACAGACTAATCCACTAGTACGACATCATTCCTTTCATCCTCTAGACAATTTAGAACAACAGGAACTCTAATACCTTCAATAACAAAAGGGACCATCCCAATTTTAACCATGCTTACTCCCAAACTGTTGAGTATAAACATCTTACTCAAAAGAATACCCCAATCAAGCAAAACCAAATCATCAACATTAAGTGGAATCATCCCACCAGCTACACCTTCAAGCTCAATACTGATAATTCTTGCCTTAGAAATCTCGGCAAGGGTGGAATAGGAGGGGTAGTCAGATCCAGTAATGGAGGCTGAGTGTTAGGTTTTAACAAAAACTTTCACCGGACTACCAACAACTTGATGGAACTTATGGATCTCATTGAAGGACTAAAACTAGTAGAGCAAAATAATCTTCTCCCCATTGAAATTAACATTGATTCCTTAGAAGTTATATCTATGTTAACTAATGGGAACCTCCACTATGATACTTTGATTTCGGAATGTAGGTCAAAACTAAAAAGGCTAAGGAATCCGGAAGTCAAGCACTGTTATAGATAACAAAATGGAGTGGCGAATGCTCTAGCAAAAGATGGAGCAAGGGCAAGTGGGTTTTAGGAGACTACCCTTTTTGAAGTTCCACCGATATGTGCAAAAGATGCAGTTTGAGCAGACATCTCGAAAACTTTTTGAGAGAAAAATTAGCTATTGTACTGATGATTTTAATTGGCCAGGCCAGAACTATTCCTTTTTGAACCCTGACTAATCGTCAAAAATTGAAACTTAAACTGAGTTCATTTTTATATTAATGCATGTCCTTTCTACATAAAAAAATAATATTATTTTGCATATTGAATCATCGAAAAGAAGAGATATTTATATCAATTTAAATTGATGGACCGTGAACTTTCACAAAGAAAGATAAGTTGAAAATGTTATATCATTCCTGCATATTCCTGCATATTGAAACAATGTTATCAAATCAAGAATAATTTTTTTAAATGAAGAATTAAAATATGCAGTAAATAAATTCACGAATAAAGCTAATGATAGAGAAGTCTATGTAAGAAAGGCTAAGTGATAGAATTTCATTTATATTCAGATTTCATTTAAATACAAATTCAAATATCACATATGTTTATTAAAATAAGATTAATTTATTATTCTTCCTTATCCTTATCCTAACATTTTTCAAATACAATATGTATTTTAAATTAATATAGATTTGAGTTGAGATAAATATTGAAATCAATGAGACAATACTAATACTAATACTAATACTAATACTAATAAAAATAATAACATTTTAACTATTTTTACTTTACCACTATTAGATTGCACTACTATTACTATTACTTTTACTATTATTATTTGTTCATTGTTATTTGAGATAAATATTAAGATAAATCATGTAGAAAAAAATAATTGTGTGCCGTGATTACTAATTAAATACATCTACATTATAAGTTTATCTTTGAAAGTATGTTTTATCTCCAATTTAAATTCAAAAAAATTTGATAGAATAACCAATATCTTAGCTGAGCGGTTAAAACCGTCAATATAGGTCAGGCTCGTTGGAATGGCCCGGCCCATCCTGTAATTTGATAGGGTTGGGCTACCATTTTTATAGCCTATTTAAGAATAGGGCTTTTTAACCCTTCATGAATAAGTCTATTGTCCCGTCGGCTTGAGCAATATGGGTTTGGGTGACCCGTGGATCAAATAAAAAAAATTAAAAAATAAAATATAGTACTAAAAATAAAAAAAAGAGTCCAAACTCAAACTCTATATGAACCATCATAAATATATTTAAATATTAATTATATTTATAAAAGATATAAATAATTAACATATAAAATATAATTTTTTTAAGAAATCAAATATGTCTGATGAAGATGACGTGGCGATGTTGAATACACAATAAATGCCATGAGAGTTTTCTTTAAAGCATTTATTGTACTTTTAATGGACTAAACATTGACATTTTTTTGTGTTTTATTGTGATCAATTAAAAAAAATTAGGTTAATATTGTTATTTAGCGAGTTATATTATTACTCATTAATTATTTTATTTATTTTTCAATATCTCTATTTGATTTTAATTTGGTGTCAAAAGTTATTCAATTTCACTGATTATTAGGATCTTTTTGTAAATTTGAGACTTGATTAATGAGTAGTAACTTCAAGAAATATTATATTGTAAATATTTATGCAATTAATATTTTAAAATTTAAATTAAGATTATAAAAACAATATATTTTAAAAAATGGGCTGGCCCGTGGAGGCCCACAACCCATAGTGTGACGGGTTGGGCTTGCTATTTTCTAGTCTGTCAGGTTGATGGGTCAGCCTGGCCGGGCCCGTCAAACTCTAAAGCTCGTGTGAGCTAGCCCGGATGAGCTGCTCCGATCCATATTAACAACTCTAGGAGCAGTTATATAACGATAAGAATCCAATTAGAACTATTTAGTATTATAACTATCTACTTCTAATATGTAATTTTATATTTTTTTAATATTATTTTAAATTTAAAATCAACAATATATTTGTAACGCCCCAAGATCCCATCCCGAGATGTCACACGGTGCTTAAGGCCACACGCGGCCTCAAGCTAACCCTTTAAACCTGTCATCACTTCTAGAACTCACTTTGACAATAGTCATGCTAATATAAGAGAGAATGCCATATCATAAACAAACTGGAATAATATACGAAACTAGCATATACAATCCAAAACACTGAAATTCTGTACATACCAACCCTTTAGCCTGACAAAGCCTTTATACATCAAAATCAAGGAGACATTGGGACAAACCCCCCAACTGACTCAAATAGTACTGAAATCCACAACAACAAAATGGTATCACAAAATTATAAACACGGTCCTCGAACCATGAGGACTCACCACTGACCATATGAGAAGAGCCACCCGAAAATTACTAACGCGGTTGAGTACCTGAACCTACATTACAAGAAAATGTAGCCCTTAGAAAAATATATGGGTCAACACTTTGGAATGTACTGAGTATGTGGGGGTGCATGCAACAATGTAAATATCGTCATCAATTTTATGAAAATATGCATATGTACAATGATGGCTCACTTGGCTTGAGTTAAATTGAAACGTACTTTTCATGATCTCATCATAAATAAATCATATGATAAAAACCTCATAAATCATCATAAACAACTCAACTCTTCAACTCAAGACTCGGTGTGACTCTGTAATTCAAGAAACTTGACTCTTATGGACATGGGAGGTTCTTATAACCGACATAAACCATGTGAGCTACATGGAGTCCAACGTTTTTCTCGCCTAAGGAGAGAGCCCCACATTAGCGAGAGCATCGTACTCTTTCTAGGAGTACAACCTAAATTTAGTGATCACAATCTCATACTCGGCCTCCGGCCCACAATTATCAATATCAATCGTATGGTGGCACATAGTTTTGGTGGAAATACCACATTTCCCCCTCGGTGCTAAATACTACTCCCAGACATAAGATCAGAATGATTTAGGAAATCCACCACAAACATCACAAGGGTCTATCATAAAGACCAAATCAAATCTCTCTCTCATTTATCAAATCATAATAAATTTGTGTATTCCTAACTCAACTCAACTCAAATCAATCTTTCTCAATATCAAAATGCATCAATCCATTAAGTTATGGCAACATGAATACCTTTGATGAAATATCAAGACATTGTAACAACTCAATTCTCATGAATCAATATACTCAATAATCTAATTTGTCATAAGGAAGCTTAAAGTTTGACACATATCTTGAAAGCACTTAAAATACCAACTCATGGTAGAAACTTGAAATTCACAATATTAACTATCAAGTCATAACTTGGAAATTGTAAAATAATCATGTATAACAAAGCTTGAACGATTTATATTCTCATAATCTCATGATGCAGTAATTTGGGTATAAACCCACTTGCAAAATCAAATAAATCCATAATAAAAATCAAAGCTTTGAGCACAAGAACGAACGAATTGCTTTAGTTCAAAACCCCACATACCTTAATCTTTGAAATTGGTTGAACTCTAGTGCTTGAGACCTTACTCACACTTGCAATAAAAAAAATTCTTGAATCCCACTCTATGAGGAACTTGATTCTTGAAGGAATCTTGAAGATTTATGGATGATGTTTGGAAGATTAACTTCCTTAAATAAAACCCTAGATATATTTCTTAAGAGAATTGGAAGAGAGAAATGAAGAAATTAGGTTTTGGATGAGGATTCTCATATATATAGAGTCCTCCAAAAATGGAAAATTACTAAAATACCCTTGTAAAAATCGTCCATCAATTGCTGAAAAAAATAGCTGACGACATCCGTGATAAGATGTCAGGCCCGTGATAGGCTGTCACGAATTATCGTCACAAAAAAGGTGGATTTTGTGACTTTCCGCCTTAAGGTGATGAGATTTTGTGATGGGCCTTTAGTCTTACGACAAGTCATCACAAAAGGTCATCACGGATTTTCCAGGCTGACACGCTGGAGTAAAATAAGCATAGCTTTTTGCTCTAATATCGGATTTTGATGAAATAGGTATCGTTGGAAATATAATTCAATTATATATCTTTTGGTAGGTCATAATATAGATAATTTGTAGTATAACGGGAGATATTCTCATTTAAAGTTGACTATGCCAAAACCCTTCTCAAGAATTCAATTGGTAAAGAATGTTTTGATTCGCCCAAGTGTTACGACATCTTTAAAGCCATAATACACATCACCCTTGACCAGAAAACAACCAAAACACTATTATTTATTTCTCATGGGCTTGAGTCATGGCGGCACTATTGGTTAGAATCTCGGGGTATGCAATACCTCTACCTTGGAAACATTCGTCCTCGAATGTTGCCAGATAGGCCAAGAACAAGAGTAAAATGAGGACGTATAACTGGAACGACTCACTCAAAAGACTTACTTCACTCTATACCTTCGTATACTATAGAAAATGCATGAATTCGTGATGAAAGTAGGCATACTGCTCATTCTTTAATAAGAAGGTGATGGAATTAAGAAACAATGATACCTTCTACTCGCTCCGAACTCACAGAAAAGAGGTGAGGGTACTTAGCTTGCATATCAGCTTTGTCTTCCCAAGAGATTGATTTCTCCAAAGCACTTTAACGAAAGGAACTTCTTTGGTCCTTAGCCTACGGATCTGAAAATCCAAAATATCAACCGAAATTTCCTCGAATGAAAGTCTATCCTCAATATCTAAGCTTTCGGAAGAATCAACCATGATAGAATCACCAATACACTTCTTAAGCATAGAAACATGAAATACCGGATGAACGCTAGACAACTCCGTGGGTAAATCCACCTCATAAGCAACTTTCCCAACACGGCTCAGAACCCAGTATGGACCAGCAAAATGGGGACCAAGCTTTCCCTTCTTACCAAATCTCTTCACCCCTTTCATGGGTGAAACCTTCAAGAACACCAAATCATTAACATTAAACTCAATATCTTTTCTTCTCACATCCGTATACGACTTCTGACGACTTTGAGTGATTTTCAATCTTTCTCGAATCAACTTAACTTTTTCCATAGCCTCGAACACAACATCCAGCCCAATCACAGCTACTTCTCCTACTTCAAACCAACCTATGGGCGATCTACATCTTCTCCTATACAAAGCTTTGAACGGGGCCATCTGAATACTAGCATGGAAACTATTATTATACGCAAATTTGATCAATGGCAAGTGCTCATCCCAACTACCTTTGAAATCAAGAGCACATGCCCTCAACATGACCTCCAAAGTCTAGGAAGTAAACTGAGTACCCTTATCAGAGATGATAGCCAAAGGAACTCCATGCAATCTGACTAACTCACGGATATACAACCTCGCATAATCCTCAACTGTATAAGTTGAATGCACTGGCAAGAAATGATCTGATTTAGTCAATCGGTTTACGAAAATCCAAATAGAATCATGATGACGACGAGAATGACGCAAACCAATTACAAAATCCATATTCACTTCTTCCCACTTCCAAGTAGGGATGCCAAACTCTTGCATTACACCACCAGGCCTTTGGTGCTCTACCTTAACTTGTTGACAAGTAGAACACTTTGCCACAAATCCTGCTATGTCTTTCTTCATACCATTCCACCAATATATTTCCCACAAATCGCGGTACATCTTGGTAGCACCGGGATGAATAGAATATCGTGAACCATGTGCTTTGTTGACACCTAATTTTTGCCCGTTAGAACTAAATTTAATCCTGAGTTTCTTTGATTCTTAATAAAATCAGAATATTTATTTCATTCGAATAAATTTTTTTCAAAAATATATTTGTACATAATTTTGTCATCTTAAGTAGCAATTATGTATTATTGTGTTCAAATATACGATATTATATGATTTGATTACTTAGATATTTACTCTATGAAATATCAGATTTCAATTATGGATCATTTCAAAAAATAATAATTAAAATCTTGAAAAGAATTTATTTGGATAAATATGCATTTGATTTTATTAAATCAAGAAGCTCGGGATTAAAAAGGGTGTTAATTCGTGTCGAATTTTGATTTAATTTAGTCAATTTATTAAATTAGACCTTAATTGAAATTAATTTGACCATAATTGCAATGTAATTGGTCAATTTAATTTGAATTAGGCTAAAATTTAAAATTGATTGTCTAAATTTTCATCCATTGGCTATTTGATAAATAGCCTAAATCTCTACATTACTAAAATCCTAATTCTATTCAACAATATTCAGATCCCTCCTGCCCAGTTCCTTTTCATATTAACAGGCCCAAAATCCCTATCCCAGCCCACCATCAACAAATCCCCCTTTCTCCCTTAATCAGCAGGAACTAGTCCCCAACGCAAAAAACAACCAAAACTGGCGTACAACTCCAAGAACTCGAACAACAATGACAAGCCCGATTCAGTGAATCCACCATCGAGCCAACCCCAAATCGATCCTAAACCATTTCTTTTCCATCTTTCACGCGTCTCACGTGGCAGTAGGATAAGGAAAACCCTCGAACCTTCTAGAAAATGGGTTAGGTGTCATCTCCAATGGTTCAATACCGTATATTTTGGGAGAACTCGTACGATCTCGTATAATATTTGGCTGATTTCCATAGGTTTTGGGGAAGAATTCGTTTTCCCTAAATCTCATTGGTCCACCAATTTCAATATTGGTATAATCGATTGATGAAACCCTAAGCGGTGGGAGGATTTTGAATTCCAAAATTCAAAAACATCCTTCTTTTAAAAAGACCCCGGGGGTCACTATTCCAGGGGATTTTTGGTTTCTTCTCTCCTCTTCTTTCCCTTAGGAGTTGAAAATTTTAGAAGCCTCTGTTTTTTTTGTTTAGAGAAATTTTGGGTTCAAAAAAAGGGGGAAATTCTTAGATTGGAAAATTTTAAGTCACGGTTGAGGGTTACTTTTCCTTCTGAGATAGAGGGAAGAAAGAAAAAGAAAAGATTTTCGAAGAAAGATTAAATCTTTGAAGTTTTCCGGTGGTAGTGATCCCTGTATCAGTTCGTCATCTTGTTTTGCTGCTCCCGAAAAGGTAACATCCTATTTTCATTTAATTTTGATTATATTTCTGCTCCATCTCATTATTCTATAGTCATGACTAGCATTCCAAAGATTTTGTAAGCTAGGTTGTCTGCTGTAGAGGTCTTCAAGACCACAAGTTTCCATTTTAGTGAAAGGAAATATTTCTTTGTAGTGCTACGTTGGGATGAATTCCTATTGTGATTGTATAACATGTGGTGTTCATTGTCTTTAGATCTCAATTTCGTGATTGGTCATCTACTCTCAGCATTACTGATTAATTTCTATCCTAATGCATCATCTTGTGGACTGTCTGTGATTTGAAGTAGTTGAAGATCATATTTTGATTCTCGCTTAACAATTTTCATCCTCTTGTTGCCTTGATTCGTAGTTGTAGTTTTATAATCTTAAGTGCTCAGTGTAGCTCGTTGGGAGTTTATGAAAGCCCCAAGTTTCATATGATAAACTGTGAGCTTTCAAACTTTGTTGTTGTTTCTTCATTTAGGACACATTAATTTTTAGAGTTTCCTATTTCCTTATAATTCATCTGGGAGCATTTGCTTTTGTTCATATTTTGAAGTTGATTCATTTCTCTTGAAATTCTATATTTTGAACCATCGTGGGTTCCTTTTCATCGATTGATCCATCATATTACTTATTTGTGTATCATCTGGTATTCTGGATGGATTTTGATTTCCTTTATCTTTTTCCTTGCATGTGAATTCATTTTGGAATCTGAATGGATTCTTTCCCATTGCATCTCTTAATGGTCCATTAAGGCCCTCCATGCCATCAAGTCAAGCCCCTAAAGAAAGCCTAAAATGAATTTCATGGCGTACGGATACGAGACGTCGAAAGAAGAGAGACAATGGGTTAAAGCCCCATCTTTAAAGTGGCAAAGAGACTCAAAAGTCTCATTTATTAGTTTATTTATTTACTTATCGATTTTATTCATTTTATTTATTTATTTATTTATTCATTTGGGCCACGAAGCCAAAGTTGTACTTAATACAGGTGGAGCGATACTCGAGCCAACGACTCATAAACTAGACTAGGACAGGTGAAATGGGTTGAAAGCCCAATCAGACTAGGACAGGTCTTATTGATTTGGGCTAGTGGCCTAAATCCCTTACTTTCTTCCCTTTTCCTTTTTCTTTACATTTCTTTACCTTATGTGTTTTGGTGAACCTAGTTAAATCCTTCGTCAAGTCACTAAAAAGATAGTTCTGCATAAACACCAAATTTTTTTTCTAAAATTGCCTTCTTTTCAAAGCTAAACCTTTTTCCAAAGTTAGTCAAAGACGATTTCCAAACAGTCCTGATAACCGCAAGTTAGCGGACGTTTTAGGTGCCTAACACCTTCCTAAAACGTTAATAAGAACCGCTTACTCAAAATCTCCTAACTTAAATAATTTTTCTGTTTTGGATCGTTTGAAGTAACTCTATAAAGGTTTCTTAAACCCTTTTCAAAATTAAGAGGTGACTCTTTTTCAAAAGTCAAAATTTCTGCAAAAACAGAAATAGCGACTCTGCTGGGGACTTTTCGAACTAGGTTCTAACTAAATATTTGATTTCGTCTTTTGATTAACTATTTATTTGTTTATATGTTTCGATTCTGTAAATATTTATTGTCGCATCTCATGGCATATCCCTGCATTATTTAAACCGTTTTGGGGTTTTGTAGATGTCTCGGCCCCTGTTGCTCAATTCCAAAATGTGTTGGAAATACAAATGGCTTATTAGCACGTGAGCCATCTGACGCTGTTCGTATTTTCAAACTCAAGTTGTCCGCTTGAGAACCAGTGTTCAAGCCCACTCTAGACACCGAGGATAGAACAAAACCAAAACCTTATTTTAGGCATGAGCCTAGGATGACCCATTACCCGAGCGGGGTATTGGCTCCATTAGAAAACCGGCCTTGCATCTATTGACGTCGAGTCAATTACAGACGAATCATATTTATGTGTTGAAAAAAATACATGCTTGTCTAATTCAATTCAATATCCTTTGGGGTCGGGGGAAGGCTTATCTTTGTCTGCTTTCATGTAGGATATGGCTCAACTACATTCCTACGAAAATTTCAAGATGCTTACTAAACCTAACGATTTATTGAAACTATGATGGGACCACATGAGCGCAGAAGATAAAAAGATTGTTAGAAAACACATTGGTCATCTTCCTTCTTTGATCGCGATGGACGCTTGGCTCGAAATGATCCATGTACTAACAAATTTTTGGGATGATCATAATATGGTATTTTCCTTTGGGGATGTTGAATTGAATCCTACCATTGAAGAGGTATTGATTTGTTACGAGAATACGAAAATATGTTTTGATAGAAGGGAGACACCTGATAAGAATATTTTTGTCCCGGTTGTGTGGGATCGTAAAAAGATCAAGGAGGTATTTTTAACTGACGACGATGCCTAGTTAGGAGAACGTGATGGAGCAAATATCACTTTTCGTGAGTTGTATCATCGATTCGGGAGATTCTAGCTTTTCACAAATTTGGGCATAAATATGAGTCAGAAGCAAAATAGAAGGAGGTAAGAGCCTTTGCATTTACGGTAGGCCTACGTGGAACCATGGTGATCCCACAAGAGAAAAATGGCATAATTCATCCGAGGGTTGTCTCAGTGGCCTATGCACTCTTCTTTGGAATGGAGTACAATTCTAAAACTGTATTCCACAACTTAGCTCCCATGATTGTCGCTGACATATATCGAGTTTTGGGAAGGTGTCAAGTCGAGAATCATTTCTTTCAAGGTTGCAACCTTATATTATAATGGTGGATGATGATGAATTTGGTAAAAAAATCATAGAACGGCACAACCCAACCACAAAACAAGGTGGAATCTGCTAGAATCGGATGACATATGGTTGTTTTTACACAAATTCAAAAAGGAAGCATCTAATTAATTTTGGTTTAAGACTCTTGGAGAATTAAGAGATGAAGATGTCCAATGGTCCATTAAATATCTTTATTTAGGGAAATATATTATTCGAGGAGGCAAGTGGCCTTTTCTAGTTCTTCTGGGTCTCAGGGGAATCCGTCCCTACAATCCTGGCAGAGTTCTTAGGCAATTCGAGATCAAGCAGGAGACGTCTCATATCGATTCTATACTCAGATTCTTCACCGAATATGATGAAAGTGAGCCCCCGCTCAAAGACTACATGATAAATGGATGGAGAAGGAGAAGGTAGATGGAAGTCTTTTTCCGTATAGGGTATGAACCTAAAGTCAGTGACACTTATAAGGAGTGGTTAAAAAAGAGCCTCACCGGAGCATTGATTCTGGGGACGAACGTGCCAACTCGGGTCGTGCATGTAGAATTCGAGCATCAGATCCGACTCCACAGGCTATAGGATGAATTTTAGAAAAGTGAAATCACGCACTGACAAGAGCATGTAGAAGATGCTTTAACAATACGTATGTTGAGAGAAGAGTTGAAAAGAGCTAGGCAAGAGGCTGATGATTCTAGGTAGTGTTTAATCGATTTGGATGATCGCATGGCCTCTCAACTCGATAGTAAAGGAAAAATGACTTACGACAGCAAGGCACAGTTATGCAGGAGTCATCTGATCATCAATAGGTATCAAATAGCACAGGAGGTGAACAAGGCAAAGAAGGCAAAAACAGATGAAAGATCCTCCGATAGCTAGTTTTTCTATTTCCCCTGTGCGGGAACTTATCTTCTTTCATGTTGTTTTCCTTTTTTCCTAAAGATTGTATCCCTCTTTTGTTATTTTTTGTTGTCATTTATGCCCTTTTTCGTGTCTATATAAGTTAGGGGATTATGGATTGACTTTATGGAAGCATATATTTTCTTCAAAATCGTTAGGCCTGAACCCTTGGCTCAGAAAAGGTCACCCCAGTTTGGATACACATTATTATAATGTTTTGTGTGATATAATTGTATTATGTTCTTTTGTGTGTTTGATGATAGGCGAAATTACGCGCCTATATCAATATATTTTGCCCATATTTTAGCCTAGTTTCGAGAACTAATTATCTATTTCGTACACTTTTAGTCCTTTTTCCTGTAAATGAGCTAACAAATGTGATTAGGAAAGTTTCAGGTATAAATGATGCAAAATACAGCAATTTATGGCTTACTTGACGCAAAAGAAAGCTCACAAACGAGATGGAAAGGAGCTGGACGCATAAAGGACTAAATCTGCTGCATGGAAAATCTGTCCCGGGCTAAAACAGCATTTCTGAAGACTTTGGGACTTACAGACACAAAGCTGGATTTTTGCCATAATACATTAACCTAGTGCAATTAGGTTATGTGTTTCATCATTCTATTTGGATTATAATTTTGTAACCTTACCCTAGTACAATTGGGTCAAGGATTTCATTAGTATATTAGGATTTGGTTATTTATTTTATTAGTTTAGTAGGAGTAGGATAGGAGTATTATAAATACCCTATCATGTTAGAGATTTTTAAAGAAGAGAAGGGAGAGACATTCTGACAATTCATTCATCTCCTTACAATTAAGACATCTTCCTATAACCCATTCTCAATTCTTCATTCTTCTACTCTTAAATTCCACAACAAGAGAATCGTTACTTGCTACGGAATCACTAAAACCACACGCCAAACACCTACTATTCACGCCATCCACCATGCAAAACGTGATATCCTTCGCATTCATGGGTAACTAAATCTCTTAGTTGGGGTTATGGAAGCCGAATGAGTTACTATCTATAGCTATGAGTTTGTGAGTTCAAGACAAGTATATTGCTTATATCATTATTCTCTTCATCTTAAATCTACATTCTTTGCGGTTCAAACACAAGAACACGCCATTCTAACATCTAACCTGTTCGAGAGAAAGGTTATTTGTCTAGAAAAGAAGACGCATAGACCAACGCCAGTCTAACATCTGACTTGTTCGAGAGAAAAGTTATTTGTCTGGAAAAGAGATAATGTCAAGGTAGTAGGACACCCTTTCCTATTAAAAAGCTAGTGCCGTACCTGGACTAACTTCTTGGAGAATTCGTACCGTTAGTCACGCTTTAAGCTCGAGAGAGTTAAAGTGAAATAGTCCTTGTTTAGGTCGAGAGACGCTTGGATTTACCATCGACTACAATTCTCTATAAGCAATTACATGTCAAGACTCTACACACTCATAGCCAATAGAGACGTATACCTCAGAAGGTGGACATAACCCCAACGCCTCAATTCTCATTGTTTACAACACACGTGACAATCTCTCTTTATTTTGCTATTTTCAGTTCTTACATTCTTGTTTTGGTTACATACTACAATCCCCCCTTTCCTACGAGACTTGCACTAAAAGTCTAGTAATTTCTCTTGCTTGTTGGCCAAGCTATTCTCTGTGGGATCGATACCCAACCCAGGTTGGGTTCTATATTTGCTAACGACCGCTTTACACTCCCACGAGAGCTGTAGATTGAGCGTTATCAGTGTTTATTTGAATCAAAGGCAAGTTTATCCGATATACTCCTATGGATGAATTTGGCTATGACTCAAACAACTCTATGTGGTTATTTCTTGTCAAATATTGTGCATTACTTATCACATACGGAAACTAACACATCTGCCTTTGAGTTGTTTTACTTAAAAGATAGTAGAAACTACTCCGTGTTGATATAAACTGGCAGAACATCCCTACATCACCCGGTCAAAAGAGCACAAAATCCCATCCTCTGACCATCATTCAATAATGACCGGAAATGATGAAGAAAATGCATTGACCATCAGGGATAATCTAAAAGCAGAACAGAGTGAGATGATTGCGGAATTCGCAAGAAAGCTTGAAATGCTTCAAAAGGAAATAAATCATACTCAATATTTGGCTCACCTGGCCATCACTGTTAATGCTCCTACTCGAGGAGGACATGGGACTCCACTCCAAATCCCTTCCCTCAATACGCCTATTCTCGGGGATCAGCCATATAACATATCGTCCATCTCTGCCCCTCCACTTGTCCAAAATACCAATCGTGAAAATAACCCAGATGCCTACCATCCACAAAATCCATATCTAACACCACAAAACCCATCTCTGAATCCATTCCTAAAGCCACAGAACCCGTTTGCAAATCAACAAAATTCGTGTCCAAATCCACAAGATTCACTCCTAAATCTACAAAATCCATCCCCGTATCTTCCATTGAATCTATCCCCGAATCTACCAAATTTGTTTCCAAATTTGTAAAATCCCTTTCAGATGCCACCAAGCTACTCGAAAATTCCACAAAACCTTTTTAAATTTCAAAACGTCCTCCCCACCTACCTACCAACTTCCTTTCATCTACAAAATCAAGCCTCCCTTCTAAATCTCCCTCATGCCATCATATCCCCCGATTCTATAATCTCTTTCCTAATCTTGAGATGGACTATTCCGAAGAGAAGGATAAAGAGTGGATGACCAAGCATGAAATGAAGTTGCTAGCTATGAATGAAGAAATCATGAGGATCAAAGAATCTCATAGAGCAATTACCACGATGGTTTAAGGTACGATGACTTATGTGTTCACCCTAGAGTAGATCTATCAGAAGCGTACAAGGTCCCCAAGTTTGAAGTGTTTGATGGTGCCAGAAATCCAATAGCCCATCTAAGGAGGTATTGCGAGCAACTGGTGGGGATCGGGAAAAATGAGGCGTTACTGATGCACCTATTCAGCCAAAGTTTAAGCGGTGAAGCCTTAGAGTGTTTCATGTCTCAGCAGCCAAAAAGAAGCATTGGCCAAGGGTTTCCTCGATAGGTTCGCTTTCAACATTGAAATAGTCCCGGATCGATATTCACTAGATCGAATCAAATAGAAGAGTGCTGAGATTTCCCGAGACTATGATTTTTGTTGGAGGAATGAAGCTTCCAAAGTACAACCCCCATGTCTGAGAAAGAAATGGTATATGCGTTCTCTCGCGCTCAAGAAGGAGAATATTATACCAGGATGGTATCTGCTGTAAGGGCGACTTTTGTGGATTTGGTAAAAATAGGAGAATCATTGGAAGAAGGTATTCGGATAGGAAAAATTGCCAAAACCCCGACATCATCCAGGACTGCCATGTTCTTGAAGAAAAAGGAAGATGTAGGCACAATTTCTGCTGGTTCTGTTGCCAAAACTAAAAAGAGGTTCAACTCTAGGAATGCTTTCTCTTCTCTGTTGTCACCAAACCTTCAGCATGTGTTCTACACCCATCCCCAATACCAAGATCCACTTTCAAATGTCCAACCTCAGTACTAAACTCCACTCCCAAACATCCAATCTCAGTACAAAACTTCACTCCCAAACATCCAATCCCAATACCAAGCTCCACAGCCAAATATCTTTCCCCAATACCAAGTTCCACCTATAAATTATCAGTCTCATGTCCAATCCACTCTTTCAAATAACCGAACAAATATTCAAGAACCTCCAAATTATGATCAAGTACCTCCTCCTGTAAACCAAAGCCACTATAACCCCCCATGTCCAAACTACAAAAAGAAACCTCCCCAAAACTTCACACCACTAGCTGAAAGTCGCACTCAATTGTTCGAAAGACTGAAGAACACCAGTCATTTTCAATTGATACAGTCAAAGACTGTCAATCCTAACTCCCAATTTTATCATCCTGATTAAAATTGTGCCTATCATTCAGGAGCAGAAGGGCACAGTACCGAGGACTATTTTATCTTAAAACACAGGATCCAAGATCTGATTGATCTAAAGGTCATCACGCTTCAGTCACCGACGTCAAATGTCAAAAGTAACCCATTTCCTAATCATGGGGGACCTAAAGTTAACATAATTGAAATGGAAGGAGAATGGGCATCTGGCAAGACTATTACTAAGGTGAATTCAGAAGAGTGCAAAAGGGTGGAAGAGGTAGAAAAGATAGAGAGATAGTTGTGGCTGCCTTAAGTGTCAATGAGAAAGCCCCATTTATAGTGATGAAGGTCCTGATCCAAGTGTACACTCTCCCACTAAGGAAGGAGTTTATTGTATAGACCGCTGCTGCCCAAGGGATAACGCGATCAAGACGATGCTACATCCCTCAAGAATTGATTGACATAAAAGATTCACAGAAAAGGCCAATCACTGAAGGGGAGGCTAAAGAATTTTGGAGGCCTATATAACCCAAAGATTATTCAATTGTCAAACATTTAGAGAAGACGCCAGCCCAAATCTCCATTTTTGTACTATTAATGAGTTCGCAATACCACCGACAAGCTTTATCGAAGGTCTTGGATGAAACGTATGTTCCCGCAAGAATAAGTGTTGAGTTCAAAACTAAGTTTCATGTTATGGATATTCATCCTAGATACAACCTGCTCTTGGGAAGACCATGGATACATGGTGCAAAGGCTGTTTCATCACCCCTGCATTAACTATTGAAGTTCATTTGGGAGGATTATGAAGTAGTCATCTAAGGGGAAGAAAGCCGAGCGGATCATCCCAATGGTTATGTGCCAATGATTGAAGATGTTCCAAAGGGTAGTAGTTTCTACACGATTGAAATTATAAATGCTGTGGAGAAGGATCTGACGCTCAAAGGACCAATGCCTTCTATCTACAAAATGATTGCGATGGTGATATTAGGAAATGGATTCGATCCTGTTCAGGGTTTGGGTAAGAATCTACAAGGAATTATTGAGCCTGTTATAATCCCAAAGAAAGCCTCTAAGTATGGGTTAGGATATCAGCCTACCGAGAAAGATATGGTTGAGGATAAGTCAGAGTAGAGTCTTTGAAGGTCCTTTCCGCTCCTGTACCAGTCATTTCCTGTACGGGAGGTGTCGAAAGATGATGGTCTTGAGGATGGGATAGGAGATTTGTTCGAGGGATGCAATGTTCTACCAGAAGATTTTTCAAAGTCCAGCGGGGTGAAGAAGATTGCGCCAGGGGACGCCTTGCAAAACTGGACCTCCACTCCACTCATAACCCGTTGCCCGTCGTGGTAGATGGAAGAGAAATTACTAATAGTTTTAAAATTGATGATGATCCAGAAGAGGCCCCGTGATCCACCCTTTATATCTCAAAACTTTCTTTTTGTATTTTACTGCTTTCAAAAAGGCATGGACTTGTATTTGCGCGAGTCATGAGCCATGGTTTTGTAATTATTTCGCAAATTTCATTGAAAAGCCCTTCATTCATTTAAATTTTTTTATTTTTCCTGAAACATTCCTATTCGTATATTTTATTATTATCTCATTATCATCTATCTTGGTTTGTTTTTCCATTACAGTAACAACAACTTAAAATCTGCCAATGTCCTGTCATGTCAAAGCTTAGATGAACAAAATGAAGGGAATGATGATAATTGGAAGGACGGTGATGAGGAATAATTAGTTGAAGATATAGAGGAGTTCGAGAATCGAGAAAAGCCTAACCTAGAGGAAACTGAATTAGTCAACCTCGAAGATTATGATGAAATTAAAGAAACAAGTGTCAGCTTTCACCAGGTGGAAGCACAAAAGAGATAGCTCATTCACCTGTTATGGGAATATATTGATGTGTTTGCTTGGTCCTATGATGATATGCCGGGATTGAGCACTAGTATTATGTCACATAAGTTGCCAATAAATCCAGAGTTTGATCCAGTCTAGCAAAATTGAGGAAATTCAAGCCATATTTAAGTCTAAAGATCATGGAAGAAATGACAAAACAAATCCAGTCTAAGGTTGTGGAGGTCACAAAATATCCGACGTGGTTGGCCAACATCGTCCCTGTGCCAAAGAAGGACGACAAGATTCGAATTTGTGTTGACTATAGAGAATTAAATAGAGCCAGTCCTAAAGATAAATTTCCGTTGCCCAACATCTACATCCTCATCGATAACTGTGAAAAGCATGAAATGCAGTCATTTATTGATTATTTCGCCGAGTATCATCAGATATTGATGGATGAGGAAGATGCAGAAAAAATGGCTTTATTTATGCCCTGGGGTGTTTATCATTACAGGGTAATACTATTTGGTCTCAAGAATGCGGGTGCAACATATATGAGGGCTATGGCGATGATTTTCCATGATTTGATCCATAAAGAGATTGAGGTGTATGTGGATAATATAATTATCAAATCCCGCGAGAGTTCAAATCATCTGACTCATCTGGAGAAATTCTTCAACAGATTAAGAAAATACAGTTTGAAGTTAAATCTTGCTAAGTGTGCTTTTGGTGTGCCATCAGGGAAGTTGCTGGAGTTCATAGTCAGTTGAAGAGGCATCGAGTTAGACCCATCCAAAATCAAGACAATCAAGGACTTGCCAACACCGAGAACCAAGAAGGAAGTTATGAGTTTCATGGGTCGTTTGAATTACATTAGTAGGTTTATCTCTTAATCAACAGTCATATATGAGCCAATTCTCAAGATATTGAAGAAAAATGCATTGAATGAGTAGACAGAAGAATGTTAGAGAGCTTTTGACTGCATCAAGGAATATCTGTCTGCACCACCGATTTTGGTTCCTCCAAGAGAGGGAATTCTATTATTTCTCTAACTGTCAGTCAAAAAATGATTTTGATGTGTCCTCGAGCAACATGATGAGACCGGTATGAAAGAGAAAGCCATTTACTACTTGAGTAGAAAGTTTATGCCATATGAAGCCCGTTATACTCTTGTAGAAAAGACATATTGTTCTTTGAATTGGGCCACACAAAAGTTGAGGCATTATCTAGCTTCGTACACGATATACCTCATCTCAAGAATGGATTCATTAAAGTATATATTCCAGAAGGCCATGCCAACTGGAAAGCTAGCCAAGTGGAAAATGTTGCTGAGCGAGTTTGACATCGTGTATGTAACTCAAAAGGCAATCAAGGGGCAAGCTTTGGCAGATCATTTGGCAGAGAATCCAGTTGATGATGAGTATGAACCACTTCAAAATTACTTCCCAGATGAGGAAATTCTATTCGTGGGAGAAGACACTACAGAAATTTACCCTGGATGGAGGTTATTCTTTGATAGAGCAGTCAACTTCAAAGGTTCAAGAATCGGAGCAGTGTTGGTCTCAGAAATGGGTTAACATTATCCAGTAACTTCTAAGTTGCATTTTCCATGCACCAACAACATGGCCGAATATGAATCTTGCATCTTGGGTCTCAAATTGGCACTTGATATGGGTGTTCGTGAATTGCTAGTCATCGAGGATTTAGATTTGCTGATTTACCAAGTACGGGGAGAATAAGCAGTAAAAAGTTCCAAGATTACTCCTTATGTTGAGCTGGTACAGGAATTATGTGGAAAATTCAAAGAAGTTGATTTCACACATATCCCAAGGATACAAAATGAGTTTGGTTACGCTTTGGCCACTATATCCTCCATGATTCGGCACCCAGATCAGAGTTACATTGATCTTTTGAAAATAAGCTTGAAAGAGTAACCTGTGCATTGTGCACGTATTGAAGAGGAGTCCAATGGAAATCCATGGTACTATGACATTAAAGGATATTTAGAATCTGGAATATATCCTGAAGAGGCCAGCAACAACAAAAATAAAACAATCCGGTGTTTGGCGAAAAACTACTTTCCAAGTGGGGAATTTCTTTTTAGGAAGATGCCTGATTTAGTAATTTTAAGATACATTGATGCTGCGGAAGCCAATAAATTGATAAAATAAGTACACGCAGGAGTTTGCGGACCCTACATGAATGGGTTTTTCCTTTCCAGAAAGATCCTGAGAACCGGCTACTTCTAGGTGACTATGGAGAATGATTGTAGTAACTATGTGCAGAGATGTCTGAAATGTCAGAAACACGGAGATTTGATTTGAATGCAATGAATTCACCTTGGCATTTCGTAGCTTGGGGCATAGATGTTATCGGATCATAGATCCATCAGCATCGAATGGGCATAGATTTATTTTGGTTGCCATTGACTACTTCACTAAGTGGGTCGAAGCTGTGTCATACAGAGCCGTCACTAAGAACGTGGTTACAGATTTTGTCAGGAATAACTTGATTTTTCAATTTGGAGTGCTGGAATGAATCATTACTGATAATGGGGAAAACTTGAACAGTCACTTGATGTAAGAAATTTATGATCAGTTCAAAATTGTGCATCGCAACTCGATTGCATATCATCCACAGATGAATGGAGCCGTAGAAGCTGCCAATATGAACATCAAGAAGATCTTGAGAAAGATGGTTGAAAATAATAGATCATGGCATGAGATATTACCTTAATCTTTGCTTTGATATCGCACAACAGTTCAAACCTCCATCGGGGCAACTCCCTATTTGTTGGTTTAAAGGAATGAAGCTGTGATACCTACTGAGGTTGAAATACCTTCCCTGAGGATTATTCAAGAAGCCGGACTAAGTAACGAAGAGTGGGTTCGTTCTCGTTGTGGACAACTAATGTTGATTGTTTAAAAGAGAATGGTTGCCATGTGTCATGGTCAGTTATATCAGCACAAGATGATTCGTGCTTTGAACAAGAAAGTGAGAGCTTGAACATTTGAAGTTGGCAATTAGTTCTCAAACGCATACTCCCTCACCAAAAAGAGTACAAGGTAAAGTTCGCTCCAAATTGGCAAGGTCCATACATAGTTCACAAGGTACTATCTAGAGGGGCTCTGATGGATGGCCATGAGTGGACCAAACCAATCAATTCTGATGCGATGAAAAGATACTATGTTTGAAGGGAGTTCTAGTTTTATGGTTCTTAGTTTACCTGTAATTGCCATGTAATAATGTTTTTATGACGTGTAATTTCGTAGAACCCCTTTCCCTTTATGTACGAACTATGTTTGACCTGAATTCCTAAGAAAGGTATACATAGGCGACCTATGTCGGCTTCGGTCAACCCCTTAGAAAATTTATCCTTTCCCTTTATGTATGAACTATGTGATGACCTAAATTCCCAAGAAAGGGATACGCAGGTGGCCTATGTCGGCTTCGGTCAACCCATTAATTTATTTTGTATATCCCTAGCGTAGTCCTGAACTACGCTTGACCTGATTCCTACTTCAACGGGATACGTAGGCTCCCCAAAGGCTCGATCATATAACCCTAGGAAATGAAAACTGGGGAAGAATTTTTGAGAAGGAATCTCAAAAATTCACAAGAGAAGATGAACATCCAACAAAGAGAATGAAGATCAGCAAATACTTCAAATCCACTTAAGATGATATCATCTCAGACTACTTTAAACTGGGGTAGAATTTTGAGGGAGGCCTCAAAATTTCAATCAAATGCTGGAATATATTTTAAATTCCCTAGCACTAGAGGTCGAAGTAGAGATTTGAGAATAACCACCCGTGATAAAATCTAGGAAGACTGAATCTCTGCCTTTGATAAAACCTATGGTAGAGAGCCTAGACAATGCTGGATCCCTAGCTATCCTCCGTCAAACGTTAGACATTGTCAGAATCAAGAGAAAGAAGTTCGATGAGCTAGCACATGACATGACTGGCAGAGATTTTTCAAAGTTTTGCAAGAGTTCTCAAAACTATTTTCTAAAAATTAAGTGTACTTTCAAAAAATCTATATAAATCTTTTACTTAGTGATTGCCTAGACATCAATTAGGATGGAAAGTCATGGGTGGAAGTCCCAACATAACGAAATACCTGAAAGATGGCGAAGGGAAAATCAGGGATCGAAGGAGGTCAAGATGGAGTAGTTTCACTCAAACTAATCATTTTCTGTGGGCGCAGGGACCAATACACAAAAATGAAAGTCTCTTTCAAAAATCCCCGAGCAAATTGGGAGCTAAACCAGAGCACTAATGCTCAAGAATGGTATTTTTGAGTAGCCCTAAAAATGGGTTTAGTACCCATATATTAAAGACCTTTTGAAGTGTCCATCTCATTTCTTAAGATCATGGAGGACAAACAAAAGTGTCTTGTTTTCTTTACAGATATTGTATTTAGAATTTTTCTAAAAAATAGTCGCTAGCAAAAGAGACTTTGTGTCTACTAATCATCTACCTTGAGTACAGGTACATGCAGAAAGCAACACCCTGACAAATAATTTCAGGTGAAACTGTTTTAATTTATCGAAAGAACCATTGCATATCATTGCCGAAAGGGCCATTGCATATTATCGCCAAGAGGGCCATCTTATACCATTGCCCAAGAAGGATATTCAATATCTGTTGACAAGCTAGACACAACACTGGCATTGAGGATATCATCAACATTCAATATATCTTTTGACATGCAAGACACAATGCTGGTGTCGAGGATATCATCATCATTTTATATCTGTTGACACGTAAGACACAACGCTGGCGTCGAGGATATAATCATTGTTTTATATCTATTCACAGGCAAGGCACAACGTTGGCGTCGAGGATATTATAATCATTCAATATCTGTTGATGTACTAGACACAACGCTGGCGTAGAGGATATCATCATCATTCAATATCTGTTGACGCGCTAGGCAGAAACGCTGGCGTCGAGGATATCATCATCATTCAATATCTGTTGACGCGCTAGACAAAAATGCTGGTGTCGAGGATATCTTCAACATTTAATATCTTCTAAAATGCTAGATAGAAATGTTGGCTTTGAGGATATCTCATCATTTTATGAATCAGCATCTGAATGTATCTAGAGCACACGATTTGAAGGGACGCCTTTAAGTCACTATCTAAGGATGAATGATACATAAGATTTCCTGGAAATTGACAATTTAAGGGTCATCTATAAGTCATATTATTTGAAATAGGATAGTGTGCAAGATCACCTATAAGTTGATAGCCTGTAGGTCATCCGTAAGCCACAACAACATCCTAACCGGATAGTGTGCAAGATCCCCCAAAAATTGATAGTTCAAAGGTTATCCATGAGTCGCAAATAAATCCTTACCAGAGAATATACAAGATTATCAAATTGATACATCCAAGGGTTCTCTATAATTCACGTCATATCCGAGACCGATTATGTGCAGGATTACCCAAAGACTAACAATTTGAGAGATTATCTATAAGTCATATTTTTACCAAGGTCGGATGATGTGTAGGAACCCCTAAAAGCTAGCGATTGGAAGGATATCTGTTAGCTATCTCTTATCCAAAGTTAGATAATGTGCAGTATTACCTAAAATCTTGAAATTTAAAGGATATCTGCAAGTCACCTCATATCCAACATCAAATAATGCGTAAGATTATCCAAAGATTGATAATTTAAGGAAAAATTATAAATCAATCATCGGCTATAACCAGATAGGTTATAATTCCACATACAACAAGTGATATAGGTAACCAAAAGGGTTTCCACAAAAGCACAAGATTGTGGTTGTAGGGACCGTTCTGCATAAAGTATCGCCGGTGTCCAAAAGGGCCACCTCACTTTGAAGAAATATGCAATCAACAAATGTCATAATTATACAACAACTAAGAGGATTTTTGTGTTTATTGTTTCCAGTTATTTCATTCCAAACTGGTACATGAAGAGATGATTCTGCTTTTCAGGCCACAACTCACGTGGAGATATAGTAAAAGACTACATACCTCTTTCATGAATTATGTTTAGCACTAATAATTTTGCTTGAAGTATTGTCGAGAGAATCCAAGAGGATTAAAATCTCAAATAAAAACCATAGGTGTGGATCACTTCAGATAGGACGCAGCATAACGTAGAACTTTTTCTTAGCAGCAAAATGGGACATAGTCTAGAGAGGGACGTCAAACTCTCTGGACGCAAGCTAAAGGATGATCAACACCACCATATAACCACACCCCTATTAGAAGGCATGTGGGTATTTCTAGGATATTCTAGTTTCCGCTTCATCTTTGAGATATTTCTAAACTCATATCGAGGGTAACCTCCTCTTTCTTTCAAAGTCGGGTGACAACACCCTCAGAGTTTGGAAACTATGTCCGGGTAAGTTCTTTTCTATGTTTTTGAAGGATCCCACATTAATGGTTAATAGGTTACAAGCCTCTTTTCCAAAACTCGATCAACTTGTCACTCATCCTAAGCCAAAGATCTTCTGAAATAAAAGACTATCTTTTCTACCGATCGACTCAAACTATGAGCAGTCTAATTACCTAAAATCTTGCGGATATGTAGGCTGGGATCTATATAGAAAGCTCGACTGCATTTCAACCTCCCCCCTAATCCCTTTATTCCCCACTTTCATGGTTTTATCAAAAACTCTATAACCGAGATAGTTGGTGAATTTTCATGAAAATCGTGCTTAAAATCAAGCTTTATGAACTACAAGTGGCCTGAATTCTCATGAAACCTGAGATATGTAGGAAACCTGATACCGAGGTTCAGCCATAACTCCATGAAACTTGTGCGGAAAACCAACCTCTCTTAGATATGAATTTGTGTTTGGACAAAAATTGTGAATGTCAACCTCCCCAGGATTACTTACATCCCTTCTACCCAAAGGGAGGGGGCAGTTGTTGACACCTAATTTTTGCCCTCCACAACTAAATTTAATCCCAAGTTTCTTCGATTCTTAATAAAATCGGAATATTTATTTCATTCGAACAACATTCTTTCAAAAATATACTTGTACGTAATTTTGTCATCTTAAGTAGCAATTATATATTATCATGTTCAAATATACGATATTATATGATTTGATTACTTAGATGTTTACTGTATGAAATATCAGATTTCAATTAAGGATCATTTTGAAAAATAATAATTAAAATGTTGATCGAAATATAATTTATTCTCAAAAATAATTTATTTGGCTAAATATCCATTTGATTTTATTAAATCAAGAAGCTCGGGATTAAACAAGGTGTTAATTCGTATCGAATTTTGATTTAATTTAGT
>NC_061117.1:1281945-1309838 GCF_002878395.1 Capsicum annuum | reverse complement strand
TAGATATAGATATAGATATAGATATAGATATAGATATAGATATAGATTATAGATATATATTATAGATTATAGATATAGATATAGTTCAAGGTAATTATTTAGCTGCATATAAACGATACTTCCTTAGATAGACTAATTAGAGGCTTCTCTGAGGATGTTTGTGATCTCGAATAGATAGTTTATAGTATTACTCTGTCGATATCTTATTTCTTTTATTATCTAGCTGAGTGTTATCTTATTTTGTTGTTTATTTTTATTTTTTTTGTGATTATACTATTATTTGTCTTGAGCCAAAGGTCTATCGAAAACAGTCTCTCTACTTCATCTGAGGTAGCGGCATGGACTGCATACACTTTACCCTCCCCAGACCCAACTTTGTGGGAATACACTGGGTATGTTGTTGTTGTTGTAGACTAATTAGAGTCTTCTACTGGATGAGGAACAGCTTTTTTGAAGATGAGGAGGGCATCCAAGGTATTTGAGTGGTAATTCACCTTGCCCAAATCCGAATTTGATTAGATCCAGGACTCTGTGGTAGCAGTCTAAAAAGCATGTGTTTTAGAACCGAACCATCGTATTATGTTTGCTTGTGGTTTTGTGACAGGTTATTCACTTTCCACTTTATTTGGTGTATATCTATTTTTCTTTGGCTTTACTTGGTGTAAAGAAGATGTTGATCATGAAGAGAATAAAGGTAATGAATGGCTTGAAAGACAAGAAGTAAACATTTTGCTTGCTTTCAATCGTCTTTTTTACAAATAGAGAGAAAAATATTTTGAATCTATGACCAAACGCTACTTATACTTTTCTATTTACCCTTCATGACCTGTTTTAATAACCATTCAAGTGTTATGGCACGTTTTAAGACCATAAGTTTCAAAAATCTTCTTTTTTTCTAAAAATTTGTCAAACTATGTCAGATAAATTGGAATGAATGGAACTATTTGATCAACTATTGTTATAGAGGAGAAAGAAAAATGTGCTAATGGTAGATATGTTCTTTTCATTAGATTTTAAACCTAGAGAAGATCGTTACAAAAATGAGTTTTATGGAACTATCAAAAGCAACTTCGAATTTCAGCCAAGACAATGAAATCGGGAATGGTATGCTTGGAAAAGTGTACAAAGCACTTGTCCCAAATGAATGGACAGTTGCCATAAAGAGGCTCCATATTTCAAAGGATTTAGAGGAAGAGTTTGTGACATGACCCGATCGGGGACCTTGTCGTAATGGGCATCTCAAGTCTAACCAGGACCGGAGACCACTCCAGATACCCAACCTAACCAATCAAACACACACCTTGAGTTGGATAAATTCCGAACATAGAACAAGATAGCGTGTGAGTATTCAATTCCAGACTCTGGATAGGTCCATAACCGAGACCGACCCAAATGAGTCCAACCTTCCAAACCCATCCAAGAACCATAACCAAACCGTAAACCAAAATTATAAACCATAATAATAAGCAAACCAAGTTCCATAACAAAACGTAAAACGATGGAACAGTGAGAAATTCAGAGATATGGTGTAATTCCCTATTCCAATGTCAATGCTAAGGCTAACACCAATACCGATCCTGCCCATACCAACCCAGAGTAGTTCCAAAAAAAATCTCTAACCAAAAGATAACCAATATCCGGTTGGAACATTCCCCCAACCATAGCCAAAAACCATAATCCAAAATAAACCAAAGTATAAAAGAACATCCATGAAATGGAGCCTTACGGAATATGAAAGCTCACAACTTCAAACCAAAAGCTGAATCCCTAACCCGATCATACCGTAGGAGGAGTAGGATGGCCGGTTCCTATATCGCGTAGGGATACAGGTCCGAAGACGTTAGTAGGTGAACACTAGAATGAAACTCAGGATAAGGATAAAATAATGCCAACTAGTAAAACCAAATAAACAAAGTAAACCAAACTAATGCATACATATATATATATATATAACCATATCGGGAAAGGAAACCGGTTTAGCATACATTTAAAACCATTAATCTGGAAAGGGCCCCGATGTGTGTTACCTGCACGAACCAGAGAAAACCTAAGATGACTAGTACATCTCCCAAAATATAAGTGTGAATCATCCACACGATCACCAAAGACCCCCTACATCAGTAAACGTGAGTTTCCAGTCTTGGTCCGCCTGGGACCGCCACCTTCCACAGCTTTGCTAACACTTTCCTCTTTAATCCCATATTAAAACCATTTTTGCATTTACCAAGGTGTCTTATTTAATAGTCATTAATAATCGATATCGTCATACCAATACCATAGCTTGAAGGTCTATCCATTTATGTCATACCAAAATCATTAAACCAATTAGACTCTAATTAAACCAACATCATTGCCACCAAGCCCTTTCCAAACCATTTTTCCCCTTTAGGGATTCCATTACCAAACCATACCATGCAATAGTTCCATTAAAAGTTCAATAGTATAGTAAAAACATTTTCATAGGCATTTTATCAAACACATTGGGGGCATAATGTTACAAAAGCCATTAACCAATTTACCATTCTCATGCATCCAATTAAACAAAACTAGGATTCCACCATGAGAACTGAGAATTAAACCATGTAATTCAGCATTTAAAGCATAGGAAAACATAATTCAACCATTAGAAGTAAAACCCCTAATTTATTATAACGCCTCGATTTGCTGAACCGGAACGTTACACGGTGCCCATGACCCCGAGGGACCACAAGCTAACCCATGGCTAATATTTGTACCTGTACACTGCATAATATAGAATATAAATGCGGAATACGCAATACTGTAAGGCCATAAGGTTCAAAACGAAATAATTATAACATGAGAGTGGGGTATAGAATACCCAAAACAACTGTAATAATATCTGAAGTCTGAACATACTAGTCTAAAAAGCCTCTAACATGACTGTCTAAATAGGGAGTTGATGGGACATGTCCCCAACTAACTCTGACTAGCAAAACTGAACTGAAATAAACCATAACATAAGTAATGATCATGCCCTCGAGAGACGAGGACTCACTGCTGGAACTCTGACAGGTAGGATTCTACTGCTACTGTTGGTCTGGAAATCATGTATCTGAACCTATAGTGTAACATAAAAGAAAGCACCATAGCGCGAATGCGTCAGTACAACTGAGAGTACTGAGTATACGAGTGAGGTAGGCTAAATACAAAGGGTTTGTATGCATGAACAATGTTGACTGATATGGACGTGAGAACACATACATACATAAGTAACTGCTACTGAACTCTTGACGATACTGACTACTGAGTCTGAATACTGACAACATGAGTTTACCAGTTCTGAGATACTAAGTGACTGTGTTTACTGATATTGATCTGTGAATCACTAATAAGTGAGGAACTGATACTGTATTACTGAATACTAAGAGACTGATACTTTCTTACTGATAAAGGAATGATTGTTTCTAGTAGTCCTGATTTTGAAGGACTGGTCTAATTGACTATATCTGATAGTCCTGAAACTGAGTATGATAGCATGAGTTTACTGAAATCTAATATGACTAGCAAATGATTTCTGATAGCTGATATAGCTGATAACCTGAGTGACTATATTTGATAGCCTTGCTACTAGATACTGATAACATGGGTGACTGTAGCTAACAGCCCTAAATCTGATGGAACTATCTGAGTTCCGTACTATATCTGAGTTGACTGTGTCTGACAGTCCTGATATTCTGAAGAACTATCTGAGTTCTTTTACAGAGACTGAATGACTGAAACTGTGGGAGGTACTAGTTTAACTGACATGCCCCATGTATTCTAATGTAGCTGAAATGGGGTCCAATCCTTGCCCTGATTGGAAGGGTGTCAATACCATGCCACGGGTAAAGACAAGCTGTAAGTGACCCTCAAATCTGGCAGTGTCCCCAAAAGAGAACGGCAGATGTCCGCCTCATCAACCCTCAAGTTGGCAGTGTTGATGTCTCAATCTATGCTGGCTACATAGTTCTGGAACGCAAGAATGACTACTAAGAATCACACCCTCATCTGACAGTGGTGTTCCCATCCTTGGGTTTAGTCGGTGCTAACTTCTACTCCCATCTGAATAAACACTGAGCATGACTGACTGAACTGATTAACTGAACTGATTAACTGAACTGATAGTGTTGCTTAGCTGAGCTAAGCTAAATTTAATGAGTTCCGTTAACTGACGGAATACTACTAAGATCTGAGGACTAATGGAGAGGACTGAAGTTACTGAGTACTGAGTAGAACTGGACTGGTACTGAGTTTACTGAATTTTCATTGACTAACGGAATTACTACTGATGTCTGGTAACTGACTGAGTTCATGAGATTACTGAGATTTCCTGAGTTACATGACTGACTGAATTCTACTGAGCATGGCTTGACTGAGGATATCGTGACAACATGACATGGCTCTAGACATACAGCTATATTTTTTGGGTACAAGTACCCCCAGGACTCGATAGAAGGAAACTGACACATATAACTGACTTGATCATAAGAATAGAGTCCACAATTCACAATATCATAACTAGGGGATTTCATACTACACATGGCTATCATATTCTTGGTCATGAAAAAGGAATGCATATAACATGTAAATACTTGCAAAAATTCAATTTCATGGGCATTCCATATTACAACAACAATGCGTAACAATTTGCATGGAAATCATGTTGAACATAAGCATAGAACATGGACTAGTCATTTAGGACCTATTATGTCATAAAAGCATGATTTCTAGTCTCTTAGGTATTTTCACAAACACCTTACATGCAAATCTTTAGCATAGGTGGATTCATCAAGATTACAAGTATTCAACCACTAATTTCACATGTTTATACATCATATATCACCATAGTTTCAACTTTCATACAAACATACTAAGATCTCATCTTGGGCATCATCAAATTTCAACAACATGATCATCAACCATCAACATCATAAATATCATAATACATAATTTAGAAGATGATTTTTTTGAGCTTTATGGAAGAAAGGAAGCCAATCAACACACGCATACCTTAGTTCGTGATTCTTGGAAGATTGATGGAAAGATGCTTGAAATTAAATCCCCAATTGAAAACCATCTTCTTGTTCTTGAGAGAAAATGGAATAAAAGAGTATATTTTGATTGAAAATGGGGTCAATTCCGTGTTTATGGGTATATTTGGGGTGAGAGATGACCAAAATACCCTTAAGAAAAGAGAAAAAGACGAAGTTGTCCCTTTGTTGACTATCTAACAGGCTGAAGTAAATTGATCATAACTTTTTACTGAGATGCCCAAATTGGATGAAACCAATTGCATTGGAAAGAATACTCTCACATCTTTCATTTGATATATAACAGCTCTCACAGTTCATTATATACATGGAATTATGATCGTTTGAATTTGGCCCTGAAATACTGAAAAAAAACTGGGCAAGCACTGGAGTAAGCAGGCGGCGCGGGCTAATCGCCTGGAGCTTCTGTTTTGGGCACCCAAATGTAACCTTACGCTACTCTAAAAATTTTAAAACTCACCCGGGATATACTACGAGCTTTCTCGATCGTAATGGAACTTGAAAATTGAAAAAGGGATGTCGGAAAGGTCGCCAAATAAATCCCCGAAGTTTGGAGGTCTAAAATAAGACTAAGTGTTGAATCTTGAACACTTAGCAAAATCTTTCAAAGTCTTGGGATCTTTCATGGAGCTTTACGAGCTGAATTTGACACGCGATTTTGTGGGGTGTTATATTTATGTTTGAAAACCCAAATCCATGCAATAATTAAACCATAAAACAATTTGTAAATCATGCCTTTAGTTGGATCTAACAATGAGGGAAGAGTAGCATGTCTTAGATTATCAAGGAGATGAAGAGAAACCAATAAACAAGACTCCAATTAACCTTCAAGATGAAACCTAGCCTTTTGCTCCACCCAAGAGCTTAAGAGAATTTTAAAGTGTTTAAGAGAGAATTTCTAAGTGTTTAATGACAAAATAATAGGGTAAATAACCTCTCAAGTACAATATAAGTCATGGGTCCTAAAAGGGTTGAGAAGGGAAATGTCCAGAATACCCCCAGCTAAAAGCTATAAAAACCGTCCCAATGGGTATGACTCACCCATACAACTCGTACCCTCCCATACGACTGGTACACACAACTTGTACCCTGATCAGAACCTTGGACCCAAGCACGGACCAACATACAACTCACCCAACCAAGTCGTACCCAATCTATATGGCTCGTACCATAAAATCGTATCCATTTCAGAATAAGATTAAAAGAAGATGGAACACTGGTTACCATATGAGTTAACCGTATGAACCGTATACTACCATACGACTAGTACCTCTTAGTCATACCCATTCCAGAACCCAACCATCCTAACACCACCTAATACTGGACAATGTATGATTGGACCATCCAACTCGTACCTACTCTATACGACTCGCGCCTTGAGCCGTACCCAATCCAGTGATCACAAAACCCAGAAAAATCTCTAAGGGTCAAAACTCAGGGTGTTTCTGTCTCCCCCACTAGGAACATTCATTCCCGAATGACGAACAAAGTAGGCCGAACACAAGCTAGAGTTATTTGCATTATCAAACATCAACCCAAACTTGGATGTCTCTACTCTTACCTTTAAGATAGAAAACAAAGATGCAAGACAATCACCTTTCCTTTAACAAAGACATAAGCAAAGATGTGATCAAGAACACATACCTTCCGTATGAATATCCAGAGCCGAAAACAAATACGGGTACTTGGACATCATGTCCGCCTCCGTTTCCTATGTAGCCTCTTCTACCTTGTGGTTCCTCCATAGAACCTTAACCGAGGCTACATCCTTTGTTTGTAACTAACGAACCTGTCGATCCAAGATCTCAATCGAGACCTCTTCATAAGACAGAGAATTCAAAATTCCCAATCCCTCTAAGGGAACCACCGAAGAAGGATCACTGAGATATTTCCTCAACATGGAGACATGAAATACCGGATGAATGGAGCTCAAACTATAAAGCAACTCCAATTCATATGCCACGTTACCAACCCTCCACAAAACCACGTACAGACCAACATACCGAGGATTGAGCTTTCCCTTTCTCCCAAATCACATTACTCCCTTCAGAGAAGACACCCTTAGAACACCTTATCCCCAACCTCAAACTCCAAGTCTCTACGTCTCATCTATATAGTACTTTTGGCAACTTTGGGAAACCTTAAGCCTATCCCAAATCACCTTAACCTTTTTCATAGCTTGGTAAACCAAATTCGGGCCAAACATATCTGCTTCACCAACCTCAAATCATCCTATAGGAGACCTACACCTCCTACCATACAACGCCTCAAAAAAGGTCATTTCAATACTAGAATGGTAACTGTTGTTATAAGCAAACTCCACCAAAGGTAGATGCTCAATCCATGTACCATCATAGTCAATCACACATGCCCAAAGCATATTCTCTAATGTTTGAATAATCCTCTTTACTTGCCCATCCGTCTACGAATGAAAAGTAGTACTCAGACTCGCCCTAGTTCCCAAACCTTTTTGAAAAGACCGCCAAAAATGAGAAGAAAACAGCATACCACGATCAAAGATAATCCTAATAGGTACCCATGTAGCATCACAATCTCGTAAAGATACAACGCCATATAATCCTCAACCAAAAAGTTAGTCCTCACTGACAAAAAGTGAGCCGACTTTGTCTTCGTATCCATGATGACCAACATCAAATCAAATTGATTACGAGACTGAGAAAGAACGGTAATTAAATCCATATTGACTTCCTCCCATTTTCATTCTGGTAATTCAATTTCTTGATACAACCCACCATATCGCATGTGCTCAACCTTTACCTGTTGACATATCATGTACTTAGCCACAAAATCAGTCATATCCCTCTTCATACCATTCCACCAATACATCTCATTGAGATCATGATACATTTTAGTCGAATCGGGATGAACAACATAGCGCGAACCATGTGCCTCCGCCAAAACCTTTTCACGCAAACCATCTACGCCGGAAACACATAACCTTCCTTGATACCTCAAGGTACTATCACCACTGATCATAAATACCATCACCTTTTGTCCACCTACAGCACTCTTGATTTTCATCAAGACAGGAGCCAGCATTTGCTTCTCCTTGATCTCTGTGCCAAGAAAAGATAGAACCACTTTTTGTACCAACACACCATCATCCGACCACCTTGTTGTTGAGCATTACCCTGAGCAGAGAATCAAAACTTACTATCCTGTCTTCCCCAAACTCAGCCTATTTCCTCTTTTCATCCTCTACCTACTGCATATAAATAATCAGCCTAGAGATATCCATATCCTTGATCAAGAAACAGTCTTGCTTGCAAGGATCAACTCCCAAGACAAACCTAAGGCAAACTTTCTCATTCTTGCCCTCATATCCGCCACCATATCAGGAGCATACCTTGACAGCTGATGGAACTTCAAGGCATATTCCTTAACCATCATTTTTCCCTACTTCAAATTGATAAATTTTTTCGCTTTCACTTCCCTCAGCTCATAAGGAAAGAAGTGGTCCAGAAAAGCATTAGAGAAAGTCTCCCACAAGGACGACTCCTCAACATCACCCTTCACCTTTTCGCATTCCTCATACCATTGGTATGCCACATCTTTAAGTTGATAAGCTGCAAAATTTACCCCTTCCACATTAGTGGTCTGCATGATTCTGAAATCTTTTCCATCTCATCCAAGAATCCCTAAGGATCCTCTTCCACATTCACACCAGTAAAAGTCAGAGGACTCAGCTTCATAAACTGGCCAACCCTTGTGGCCTCCCCATATGAACTACCAGAAACACCTCACTCAGCCTGAGCAGATACCAACTGATCAATAGCATTAATTGATTGACGGAAGTTCACATTAGTCACCTCACCCTGAGGAGGACTAGAAGCAACTGGTGGAACTCCAATATGAGTCCTCTAACTTTTGTCCCCCATTAGGACAGAAGAATTTTCGCGAGTTCCAGATCATCGAGGAGGCATGATTGAAAAGCGAACAAACCAGGATTAGAAAGGACCTTAGAGCTTGCGGCTTAAAATAGAATACCAAGAAAGTGAAACATTACTAAATGCCTTGTAGCCTCTCCCTTATGAGTGTAGCGCTCTACACACTCTTAAAAGAGACTCTACTAGACACAGCTTTGTGGACTCCTAAGTGACCATAAACTTAGGGCTCTGATACCAACTTGACACAACCCCACAGGGGGCCTTATTGTAATGGGCATCTTAAGTCTAAACAGGATCAGATACTGCCCCCGATAACCAACCCAACCAATCAAACACACACCTTGAGTCAGATGAATTCCGAATATATAACGAGATAGCGTGTGAGTATCCAAGTCTAGAATCTAGGCTAGGTCCATAACCAAGATCAACCCAAACAAGTCCAACCGTCCAAACCCATTCAAGAACTATAACCAAACCATAAACCAAAACTATAAACCGTAATAATAACCAAACCAAGTTCCATAACAAAACTTAAAATGATGGAACAGTGAGAAATTCGGAGATATGGTGTCGGTCCCTATTCCAATGTCAATGCTAAGGCTGGTACCAATCTGATCTTTCCTATACTAATCTATAGTAGTTCCAAAAAAGCCTATAACCAAAAGATAACTAATATCCGATTGGGACATGCCCCCAACCATAGCTAAAAAAATATAATACAAAATAAACCAGAGTATAAAAGAACATCCATAAAATGGAACCTTTTGGAATATGGAAGCTCACCACTTCAAACCAAAAGCTGAATCACAAACCCGATCACACCGCAGAAGGAGTAGGATGGTCGGTTCCCACATCATGTGAGGATACAGGTTCGAAGACGTTAGCAGATGAACGCTAGCATGAAACTCAAGATAAGGATAAAATAATGTCAACCAGTATAACCAAATAAACCAAGTAAACCAAACCGCTGAACACATAATCATACATATATATAACCATGCCGAGAAAGGGAACCAGATTTAGCATACATTTAAAACCATTTATCTGGGTCGTATAGCTTATCGCTCCTAAAACCACCCATGGGCTATATGGGGTTAGCTCCCCATGTTGAAAGGGCCCCGATGCGTGTTAGCCGCACGAACCGATGAAAAATCTGAGATGACTAGTACATCTCCCAAAATATAAGTGTGACATCATGCACACGGTCACCAAGGAGCCCCCTCACATCGGCAAACGTGAGTTTCCAGTATTGGTCTCCCTGGGACCGCCATCTTCCACGGCTTTGCTAACATATCCCTCTTTAAGCCCATATTAAAACCATTTCCATTTAACCAACCATTTACCAAGGAGTTTTATTTAATAGGCATTAATCATTGGTATCGTCATACCAATACCAGAGCTTGCAGGTCTATCTATTTATGCCATACCAAAATCATTAAACCAATTAGACTCCAATTAAACCAAAACCATGGCCGCCAAACCCTTTCCAAATCATTAAAACCATTTATCCCTTTAGGGATTCCATTACCAAACCACACCATGCAATAATTCTGTCAAAAGTTAAATAGTATAGTAAAAACATTCCCATAGGCATTTTATCAAACACATTGGGGGCATAGTTTTACCAAAACTAAAACCATTAACCAATTTACCATTTTCATGCATCCAATTAACCAAAACCAAGATTCCACCATAAGAACTAAGAATTTAACCATTTAATTCACCATTTAAAGCATAGAAAAACATAATTCAGCCATTAGAAGTAAAACCCCTAATTTATATTTGAAAATCCAAAACCATGCAATAATTAAACCATAAAATAATTTGTAAATCATGCCTTTAGTTGAAACTAATAATGAGGAAAGAGTAACATGCTTAGATTATCAAGAAGACGAAGAGAATTCAACAAACAAGCCTCCAATTAACCTTCAAGATGAAACCTTAGCCTTTTGCTCCACCCAAGAGCTTAAAAGAGTTGTAAAGTGTTTAAGAGAAAATTTCTAAGTGCTTAATGATAGAATAATAGGGTAAACAACCTCCCAAGTATAATACAAGTCGTGGGTCCTAAAGGTTATGAGAAGGAAAATGTCCAGAATACTCCCAGCTAAGAGCTGTGAAAACCGTCCAGGTGGGTACGACTCGCCCATAAGACTCGTGTCTATGCGTGTGGAATACACCACTCGTACCCTGACCAGAACCTTGGACCCAAGCACTGACCAATATACGACTCACCCAACCAAGTCGTACCCAATCCATACGACTCGTACCATGGAATTGTATCTATTCCAGAATAGGATCAAAAGAAGATGGATCATTGGTTACCATACGAGTTAGCCATATGACCCGTACACTACCATACGACTAGTACCCCTTAATCGTACCCATTCTAGAACCCAACCATCCCATCACCACCTAACATTGGACAATGTACGGTTGGACCATACGACCTATACCCACTCGATATGACTCACACCTTGAGTCGTACCCAGTTCAGTGAACACAAAACCCAAGAAAAATTCTAAGGATCAAAATTTCGGGTGTTTAAGTTTGTTTTCGAGATCACGACTCTGGGTAGTCTGAGGCATCCGAATTTGGTGCCTCTGATCAGATTTTGTACTGAGTGGAACGAACGGCTTTTGGTATGCACATACATGCCTAATGGAAAGTTACATGAGTGTTTACACTCTACCACGATAAGGGAAGACTTGGACTTTCTTATATGATATGATGATGATGCTACTTGAACTTGCAAGTAACTGCATGAAGTTCATTCCTGATCAAAGGCCAACAATGCAACAAGTGTATCTGACTGTTGCTGTGATTGCTCGAATCCACGACCAAACAAGGGACCCTGAAATACAGCTACACGTGGACTAGAAGCAAAGGCGTAGCCATTGTTATAGGTACAGGTTCGACAGAACCTAGTAGCTTTATGCTCATGCATTCTATTTATGTTAAATAAATTATTTAGTATGTATAAATAATCTATCCAGAACAAAATAGGCAAAAAGGATTGTCGGTTTCATCAATCTTTGTGACAGAAATAAACTAGTGTTACAATATGTCAGCTCTGTTACTAAATTTCAAACCAATTTTGACAGAAATAAACTAGTGTTACCCTCCATTGTGATTCGTAACCCTCAACCTACCGATTGATGGTGAAGGTGAGCAACCCTCAATTGTCAATCAACATAGTAGTGTCAATCAATATAGTAATAATTATAAAAAGATGAAAACAAACTAGTAATAGTATATTTGGGCACAACTTTAGATTGCAACATATAGAAATTTTATTGATACTCAATTACATGCATCTAAGTCAAAAGACAGAGTATTTGCTGCAGTATCAAAAGTTAATCCTATGCCTTGGAGTTGATTACTTCCTATAAGTGCGATGTTTTGGTCCCATGGCATAAAAGCCAGACAGAAAACCCCATTAATGTACAACATGACTCGTTGTTGTGCCAGTAACAACAAATTATTTGGGTTTTCGGAGCCAAAGTACATCTTCACAACGGGGAAATGTGGATCCGGACCAGTCGTATTCACTTTATAGCAAGTGTCATAAACTGATCCTGGTGGAACATCAATCATAGGAATACCACGCACTTGTAGTCTAAATGTGTAACTGAATACAGTATAAAAATCTTTAGGGAAACGGGTAATAAATGTTCCAGTGTCCACAATGCTGCTACCGCGCGTCGCATAATTTCCAAAATTCCTAGAAAATGATGGGAACATCGGAACTTCCCTATCGTTAATAAAAACTTTATAAAGGTTGACGAAGTAAGCTGAAGCGAATCTGAAATCTTGTAATAGCGTTGCTGATGTTGTTTTCTTAAATGGCGTTGTGTGGAAGCTAAGTGTTGATCCTTTTGGGGAGAGAGCTCCCGGTAGACACATGGACATTATGTCTGCTTCAAATTGTGATGGTAAAGAATTGCCACCACCTATTACTCTACGTCCGAGTCCAGCAATTCCAGAATATTGATCACTAAAAGCCTTTCCATGTGTTTGATCTTTGCCACATCCAAAAACAATGCTTACCTGCTTTTGGTCTAAAACAAAAGTAATCACGTCGTGTGCAATCACACCTCTTGTTCTTGTTCCATCCACGTATTTGTAATCATAGATACATGTATTACCATATGGACTGCATTCATATTCCTTGTGTGTGATTTCACAGTTTCTACTCTCTACAAGGCAATCAAGTTTTCCATATGTTTTCGAATTAGTTGAAATATATAAAGGATTATTTTTCTGTTTGTAACATCCATTTTTATAACATGGTCCACATTGCCACCAAACTAAATCACTGCCAGTGTCTATTACCAAGTAACTTTTAACTTGTTCAGTGCCAAGAGCAAAAAATGCAACATATTGACCTACCAAATATGTCGTTGTTGTTCCCGTAACCTTCTTGCGGGCCCCTTTACTCTCACGCTCGTCGTGTGGCTCTACCAGAGTTCCATTCACACTAATCGCGCTACCATTTTCAAGAATCGATGCCAAATGATTTGCTCTAGCTTGACAATTGGCGAGCCTACTTTCAAGTAAAGAGTCATAGTTCTTGAATTTTGACTTTTCAAATAAGTCGAGATTGTAAATGGTGAGTGTATAGGATGGCATCGGAGGATTGGGAAGCTTCGTTGGATCAATAGACATAAATCTTTTTCTAGCTTCCATAATATAAGTGGTGTTAAGTGATGAAAAAGAATATTCATTGCATAAAATTACAATCAAAATTGAGAAAATGATTGAAATCAAAAGGTGAATTTGGAGGAGCTTCTCCATATTGGATACAAATTATTGCTTGGTTGGGTTTGAGATATGTTGCACTCATCTATATATACTACCTTATAAGTTTATATATTTAATAACCTATTCAATTTTATGCCAAAATAGGAAGAAACATAGGAGTTGAATTTAATAACCTATTGAATGAAAGTCAACATTGCCATTGTTTCAAAATATTGGTCTCAAAATTGGTCTCAATTCCCTTTATCAAAGTCAAACAATATCAACTTTGACTTACTTTTTAGGATATATTTTTAAGATGAAAAAAGTTTATAATATATAGTACTTTTTGTATCGATTTTGGATATATATATAATTCAGTGACGTTTCAATAAAACTAGTGGCTAAAGCCAACTAATTTGAAGCTGTCTTATTTGTTCCTGCGTAATAGTTATTTTGGTGTAGTATTTTTAAGATACATATAACCTTTAACTTCACGGGTTAATATAATTATTAATAAAAGGACTAATTTTAGTCAATAAGATATTAGTCATTTGCTTGTAATACATTAACTTGGATATTGTTGTTAAAATTTTATTTATTAATATAAAGTTTGAGTTGTTTAGTTCAAAATTCTAAAATATTTCTTGTAAAAATGAGATAGTTTTTTCTCTTTTTGTTTTAGATAATATTTTAAAATGAATTTCATAATCTTCATTATTATTTCAAGTGAAGTTAAAATCATATAGTTTAGCATTAAAATTTTTGAGGCCTCAAAATTTTGGGGACTAAAGTAAAGGCTTTGCTAGCCTTACTCTTGAGCCACCCCACATATATATATATATATAGATATATAGATAGATAGATAGATAGATAGATAGATAGATAGATAGATAGATAGATAGATAGATAGATATCGAATTAATATAATCTAATTTAATTTACTCTAATAATTAGTCATTGTCTCGCGAAAAGTAAAATATGACAATTATTTGAAACAGATGGAGTGGTAGATTTTGTACCATAACTAATAAAAAGGATCAGACTTTGACACCTATTTATTATTTTGTCAAATAAATAAAATAATTTTTTTTCAAGATTAAATCCTAAATTTGGAGCAGGGGTGTTTATGGTTTAGTGAAAATCAAACCAAACCAAATTGATTGAAAAATCGACATTTGATTTGATTTTAAATATTAAAAAATGATAATATTTTGTTTGATTTTAGTTTTTACTAAAAAAAAATTTTAAAAAAAGAAGATAAACCTAATCAATAAATAATATAAATAAATCTTATAATTATTTGCGTATATGATATCAGTTTTTCATAAATAATTACAAATATTTTATATTTTTTAATCATTAATTTGATTTTAGTCGACTTATTTTGCATATACAACACTTTTAAATTACAAGCAAAATTGAGAAAATAATTGAAATCAAAAGGTGAAAATGGAGGAACTTCTCCATTGGAATAGAAATTGTTTTTTTTAAATGTCACGTCAGCATAAGGGGGAGATTAATTTACTTTAAAGATATTAAAGGGGTAAATAAATAAAAATTTAGTTTAATTACTAAATTAAATTGTGGAGATAAGTTCAGCGGGTTATGCACTATCTCAAACTTTAACCAAAAGGGAAATCCCATACATTTATCATTTTGACACCATGTTAAGTTTTTATTACTCCATATAAGTCGGTTTGCAAAAGGCATTATTTGTGTATATTTTATATTTTGACTATCTATTATACTTTTCCAACAAAAAAAAAAAAAGCATTTATACTTTAATCAAATCAAAAAAAAAAAATGAAGTAATTGATAAAATTTGTTGTCGCGTGACTAGAAGGTCACGAGTTTAAGATCTGAAAACAATTTCTACCAAAAATACAAAATAAAGTTGTGTACAATAAAATCCTTGCAATCCGATCCTTCTCCGCAATCCCATATAGCAAGAATTCTTAGTACACCAAGTTGCCTTTTTAATATTAACACATATCTTTTTGTGTATTAGAGCAACTTTTGGGGCTATTAAATTGTTCTTCTGTGTATTAGAGCAACTTTTGGGGCTATTAAATTGTTCAAGAAGAGTAATGCTCCCTCCGTTCGCTTTTACTTGTCATTAATTTTCTAATTGAATTTCTATTTTTTATTGTCACTTTTGACATATCAAGAAAAGACAATTTCTTTTTTCCTATTTTACCCTCAGCATTTACTGTTTCTTCTCCAAATTAAATTCAGAACATAATATAAACATCATTTAATAGGGGTATTATGATAAAATAGTCGCGTTATCAATTATTTTTCTTAGTGGATATACCATATCAAAATGTGACAAGTAAAAGCGAACGAAGGGAATGTCATGCTAAAACTATAAGGTAAAGGGATCTATATGTAATAACTAGATCTTTTGGGGGCTAAAGTGATATTATCCTGTTCATTTTTTTTTGTAGATGATGATACAACTCAAATACTGACCAATTACCAAAATAAGAAAGAAAATGGCTCTTAATGCTACAGTGTTCATCAACAATGGAGACATAAAGTTGAGGGCAAAATTGGAATTTCATTATTCAGATGTTGGAAAGTGAGTTTTTTTTTTTTTTGAGCTATTATTCAAAATTAATCTTGATGTATTACAAGTTTTATTTGCCTGATGAAATTTTTGTGTGTAGTTTGCATTTTTTGCTTATTATTAGTTGTTTAACCATATGTTATCAGTGTTATCTTTTAGCTTATTAAAGAAATTTCAGTCTTCAAATTGTTCAAGAATTAAAAAAATTGCTGAAGATTTCATTTTTACAAATTCTATTTGTGTGTAAGTCAGAAGGGAAACTTGTCGTAACTGGTAAAGTTGTTGTTAGGTGACCGGGAGGTCACGAGTTCGAGCTGTGGAAATAGGGGTCTGGGGCGGTAAGACTGTGTATAATAGACCTTTGTGGTTCAGCTTTTTCCTGGGACCCAGCACATAACGGGAGACATGAGAAGGATTTGGAAATTTGGGTAGAAAGAATTAAAAAATTTCCTAAAGATTTCATTTTTACAAATTTTATTTGGGTGTGTAAGACAGGGAGCCTTGTCGTAACTGGTAAAGTTGTTGTCATGTGAGCAGAAGACCACAGGTTCGAGCTGTGGACCAGGGGTCCACAGCGGTAAGACTGTGTATACTAGACCCTCGTAGTCCAGTTTTTTCCCGGGACCCAACACATAACGGTAGCTTAGTGCATCGGGCTGCCCTTTGTTTTTGTCTTTGTGTGTAGTAAAATTCTTAAAAGATTTAGTCTGGGTTGGAAATTAGTGATTATCTGTGAGAAGTATTTGTCTGGATTATTGTGGATAGTTTCCTCAATGTGATCAGGAGGTCATGGGTTCGAGCTGTGGATACAGGTATCCACAGCGGTAAGATTGTGTATAGTAGACCCTTGTGGTTCGGCTTTTTCATAGGACCCTACACATAATGGAAGCTTAGTGCGCCGGATTTTGTCTGTGTGTAGAATTCTTAAAAGATTTAATCTTGGTTGGAAATTCGTGATTATCTATGAGAAGAAGTATTGGGATCACCCTGCCTAAGACCCTTCGCTGCATCGAAAGGTTCTGTTACCTGGACTAGCCAATATCCTACTGAGAAAATCCGTAGAGATTGCAAATAGAAAAGGTGACATGGGATCACCCTGCCTAAGACCCTTAGCTGCATCGGAAGGTTCGGTTACTCGCACTAGCCAATATCCTACTCAGATAGTCCGTAGATATTGCAAATAGGAAAGGTGACATGGGATCACCCTGCCTAAGACCGACCGTTATCTGCATCGAAAGGTTCTGTTCGCTCTCCATTTATCGTTATTGAGTAATTTAGAGCTTGCACGCGTTCCATAATCCGAGTGATAAATTTAGTAGGAGTTTGAGCTCTTTCGTTACTTCTTGTAGAAAGATCCGTTCAACAGAATCATATGCTTTCCTCATATGTATCTTGATCATACATCTGGTGGACACATGCTTTCTAGTGTAGGCTTTCACTTGCTCGGACTCTTCAAACATGTTTTCGGATGCGTGTTGGATCCACTAAAGGAAGTGCGTTTTTGAAAGATCCGACACTGGTGTGGCAGCATTTTTTGAGAATCTGAACAACATAGCTTAAAATCGCTCCGATAGAATGGCAAATGTTAAACTCACATTACTATTCTGTTTTTCTACTTTTAACAAAGAAGCTATTCTATGTCAGGTTCGAATATGGGCGTACGCAGAAAACTGACTTGGCTTCAAGGAGAACAAGGAGTCGAGCAATCCGCGTCCTGGCAAATCCCAATGTATGCATTATGAAGGCTTCCATGTATGTAAAATACTAGTAAAATTGGTTCGATTATGCTCAAAAAAAAAAAGATAAATCTACTTATAAACCAAAGATTGTTTTCATTATGCGGTAGGTGGTAAAATTATGTAAACGATGATTTAGTAAAACTTGTTTCTACTCGCTTGTGTTTGCACCTTCATCGAAAATAACTGTGTTGTGAACACAACAAAAGAAAAAGAGAAAATAGGTGATTGTTTCCCATCTGTCCAAGTCTTGGTGGACGAGTTACGTGGTACCTGTGTTGGTGGAAGGTAGCACGTACCCGTGGAATCAGTCGAGGTGTGCATGTACTCGAGCATCACAATAATGTTGTGTACAAAAGACAATATCCTGTTGATGTCATTTGTCTAGTATTAGATGCATCTTCATATGACTCGAGGTCGTTATATATCAACTCGAGCATCCAAATGCAAGTTTCTTTTGTCTGCAGGCATCTCGGGGGGAAGAGAGAACAAAGAAGGTAGTGATCATGGTGGATCCTTTAGAAGCCAAGCGATTAGCGGCAAAGCAAATGGAAGAAATTAAAGCTAAAGAAAGATTTCAAGTGAGTGAACCTCAATCATATTTCCTCAAGTACTGAATCTCTGTAACTTGGCACTTCTCGACTCTTAGCTGCCTCTTAGCAGATTTAGTTTCGGATATTGAATTTATTTTGTTTATCTCAAGGTAATTGTTTACGACTCTCGTCTCTAAGCACATTGAGTATAGGCTGTTGAGTTCAGATTATTAGCTGAAAGGTAATTTAGCGTACCGGTTCTCATCTCCTTAGTGGTAGTAAATTCGGCACTGAATGTGAAATCTGGTAGTAAAATCGTCAAATGTGAAGTTATTAGTATAGTTTCACTTCATCAGACAATTTAGTCGGAATGTTGCTTGAACTCTTCAAAAATGTTGCCGCACTCGTGTCTGATCCTCGTAAAATACGCTTCTTCTAGAGGATCTGACACGATATTTGGAAGAATCCAAGCAACATAGCCTACAAATTCATACTTCCACCCAGTGTTTAGAAGTTCTGAAAGACGGGGTAAATAGAATACCTTGAGGAGTCGCTCCGCTCTTCAAAAATGTTGACGGATGCGTACCGGATCCTTCGGATCTGGCACAGGTATGACAACACTTTTTGACAGTACTAGAAACATAGCTTAAGTTTGACATGATGTGACCGGGATGAAATAACGTCTTTCCACCTCTGAAGATTCTTGTACTTGTACTGATGCACTTGAAACTTGTTACCGCTACATCGATTTTACTTTATCTGCTCTGAATATTCTTACAGAGACGGCGACAAATAGAAGCAATCAACGGTGCGTGGGCTATGATAGGTCTTACTGTTGGATTAGTCATCGAAGGTCACACAGGACTCAGCATTCCATCTCAGGTAAGAATACTAGAAAGTTGCATCCTATGTTGCTCGTTCTCTTCAAAAATGTCGACATGTGCATATCGGATCCCCCAATGCGGTGCAGCAACATTTTTGTAGAACCCGAACAACAGACAGTTACAGATATATGAAGTTTTAACTCGAACAAAAATGTGTTTTTCAGTTGGCGAGCTATGTAGCTGCAGTCATTGGGTTCTTTACGGGATAGATACGTGCCAAGACTATGATCGAAACATTCTTTAACTCGATAAATGTGAGATCGCGCGACCGGTTAATTCTTGGTTTTCAATTTTCTGCATTCTTGATTTGTTATAGTGTATACCTTTACCTTTCAAGCAAAATGTTAATCAAATGTAATGATTCATATTGTTGTGGTACTTTTGTAGTTAGTAAAAAGACTCATTTCTTGTTGTGCTATATTGTTTTAATGAATATAATATTTAGATAAATTGTTGTTTTCGTTGTTGCATAATATCAGAAGTACATCAACCGCGAAAGCACTCTGTTGGACCGACAATGATACTGAGAGACGAAAGCTAGGAGAGTGAATGAGATTAGATACCCCAGTATTTCTAGCCGTAAACGATAGATATTAGGCGTTGTGCCTATCGACCGTGCAATGCTGTAGCCAGTGGCGAAGCCTCCTTTGCTCCAGGGGGTTCATCTGAATCCCGTTCGACGGAAAATTATACTGTTTTTGTACTATTTTTACATTGTTAAAAATATTTTGTATGCATATATAGTAGATATTGAACCTCCTTTGACTAGTTCGTATATTTTCTCAAGTATCCATTATTGAAATAAGTTCAAATGGAAGAAAAAAAGTTGTTGATAAATGAATACCAATTTGTTGACTATTATTTAGAAAAATCTTGCTCTATAATCTGGTTTGATCTTGTAGTCCAAATAATACCGTACCATGATGTATCTGAAATATTAGTAATTAGTGAAATAAAAAAAAAACTTATACAAACCCATTGAAGTAATTCCATCTCCTACGGTCTAAAGATGAAAATCTTTGTAATATTTTGAACCATTCATGAACATGACAGCGACGATAAAAGGTAAAGTAATATTATTAAGCAATAAGGGCAAGATAACACGGGGTCGCATCAGATCGATGGCTACATAAAGTGACGCTTTTTGTCATTCAAGTAATGACGATTTCGGCAATATTGATATAATAAAATTAAGTAACAATTAAAACAATATTGTATCTAAACAATTTGATACAATACAATAGATAACAAACATCCAAACAAGTCGTTAGCGACAACGTCCCTTTTCAATAAAGCGACTACACGTTATAAATCTGAATTAATCGGGTCAGTGAATACCGATACTATATGGTTAAACTAAAAGTAATCTACATCACATTTAAGTTATTGGGCTTAGTGAGGAAAAGCGCATTGGGCTTAGTCAATTTTCTTGGCCCAAAACCTCATGGACAACAAAAAATTTATTTTTAGGGGGGAAATAAAACATTAAGAAGAACAATATTTCTATGAGTTAATAATAATTATAAATAAGAGTTGATTAAAAAGATAATCTATGGACATTCATAGTATCAATAAATACAAAATATGCATCGTTTTTATAGACATCACTAAACTATGATCGAGTGTTATGTATTTTCATTTTGATTTATAGTAGTGAAGCTAAACTTTATTGATCTGATATAAATATCAATGCAAATAAATATAAAATAAATGTCTAAATGTTTGGATGACTCACAATATTATAAGTGATTGATATGATAAAAATAATAATGTTAGTGGATAAGATTATTGACCAAACTAAGAATTTTGGATTATTATTACAACCTTGGATAAACATGTTCTTTAAATTTTCAATTAGGAAAAAACGTGGAAGTTAAAAGACTTGGAAAAAGAAAAAATTTATTTGACTGTTTAATTGAAATTTTATTAGTAATCCAATTTTGACAAAGTAAGACACAACATTCAACAAAAATAAATATTTTTTCTAAGACTTTAAAGTCAAAGTATACGTTATGTTTGAATATAAAATATTATATTATTAAAAATCAAAATTCAAAATGTTCATAGTTTTATCATGTGTGACAGTAATTGTGAATGAATTTAACTTACATATATTAGCATTGATGAATTTTTTAAATCGAAAATAACCTTTTTATCTCACAAACGTAAAAATAAGATCTGTGTATGTATCATTTTTCTCAAATCCTAGTGAAATTATATTGGATAGAGAGTTATTATTGTTGTTATTGATGATGTAATTTAACATATCGTATCAAATAATACATTTTATTTTTTATATTACTATTTTATTTTTGATGGATAGCTATCTATATTTACCTAATAAGTAATGTGATGATATATGTGTTTAAAAATAAATTAGAATCGATGTATAGAAGTTAAAATTTATTGTGCGTAAAGAATCGTTCATTATGCGTATTAGAGGTAAAAAAAATTATATTCATCTCATCATAATTCTCCATGATAACTAATGAATAATTCCATTATTCAACTAATGTAATAAAAAAAAAACTATTTCACAAATTTGGTCTACAATAGTTTCCAAATTATTATTTATGATGCTTTGTTCATTGTTGATAAACCTTATCACAATTTTTTTTTTTTTTCCTCATTCAACATAATAAGACTTTTACTTGTCAAGTCAATAGTTTTTTTTTTTTTTTTGCTTTTCCACTTTTTTCTTTTAATTTCTAGAACTTTTTTTTTATATTAATTCTATTTTGCATCTTTATCTTTTTCCAATTGTTAGGCTAAATCAGACAAAAATAATGGACAAAATTTCAAAAAGTAGGTCAACGAAGATAAACCTAAACGTGTTTTTGATATTTTCCAAGAAAAAAGATGAGACATCCCCTTTTTTTTTGGGTTGGGGGGGGGGGGGGGGGGGGGGGGGGGTCTTTATCCTAATTTTTAAAAAAAATTGTTGATTGAAGTAATTAAAAGTTTGATTGAGTAAAACTTGGTCACAAAATATTATATATGACCTTTATGAAATCGTTGCTATAATATTTTCTTTTGTTTAATTAATAAGTAAAAAAGTACGAAGGACACGAATTATGATAAAAAATAATAAATTTTAGTTGTTGTAGTATTACTTTCATTTCTTGTTCTTCGATATTTGTTATTGTTTATTATTTCGAGTAATTTGATTATAGTATTATTTTGTTGTAGTATTATTCCGCTATTTATCTATATTCTTAGTATTGTCTGTTGTTTCTTTTATCTTTAATACTTCTTGTATGGATTGTTTTTTATCTCGAAGTCGAGGGTGTATCGAAAATAGTCATTTTACTAAATATTTTATTATCGTTTTGTTGTTGATAGGAGACCACCAAAGAATGTGGTGCATTGGATGGAGACTGACTCCTTCTTTAATCAGAAATCTCGGGTTTAAGCGTTGAGTATAAAAAAGTCCTTGGTAGGGAGCGTTTTTTCAGATAGACCCTACGTGGTACAAATTCAAATTAATCGAGTTCCAATACAAATATCGAACATCATATGAAAAATCAAAAAAGATAAATAGGAGATCATTTCCTCTCTTAATAATCAACTACTTGAAAATAAAAAATAACAAATACAATCAAACATCTTATAATTAACGGTGTTGTTTATTAATATTTTTTTTTAAATTGCTATAGTGAAATATTATTATAAAAATTATTAAATAACTTCAAAGTAATCTCCACGACAATAATGTGTATGTGATAATGACTTTCAATTCCTTAGCAACGTTGTAATAATTCGAATTTCTCTTTGAAATATGACTAAAAGTTGAAAGTTGAAAACTATATAATATAACAAAATGTTATCCACTTAAGATATTATTATTATTTTATTATGTAGTAGATAGATAAGAGAAGACATTGATAAGAAAGATCCATTTATTCATAAATGGGAAACAAGCTTCCTAGGATTGAACATTTAGCTAATAGTATTGCACAAAAAAGTCTCCCCCAACTATTCTTACATAGAATTATAGATAAATTCAAATATTATTATCTTAAGTTTAAATTTTATGCAAATTAGTGTAGAATATATTATAGAATCAGGTCACTTGAAAGATATAAACGATAGATAATCTGAAGATGTACAAAAAGAAAAAAAAAATGTTCTTACTTCTCTTTCTACCGTCTCACATTAGGGGCGGACAGTAAAGGGAGTTTATTTGAACCCGTTTGACAAAAAATTACATTATATATATAGAGTAGATTTTTTATATTTATGTACGTCTGTTAGTTTTGAACCTCCTAAACCAAAAATGAGAGATCGCCTAATAATATTAGACCGTAATACTGATTCCGGCATTTCAGGTTTGATTCTCGCTCGGCGTAGGCGACATAATTTTTTTATTTTCTAAACCCTCTGAATGAAATTTCTCAATCTGTCACTATTCATATTCATTTTGGAGTTCTGACCAATCCAAAGATTTACGTTATATAAAGCTCATTTTCTCTACAATGGTTTTTCATTATGAGAAATCGAATTTTGTTTTGAAGTAAAAAATATTGTTATACAATCAAATCTCACTATAATAACATCGATTGTATGAATATATTTTTTTTTTTTATTGTTATGGTAAATATACAATAACAAAACATGAAAATTAATTTTTCCCAAAAAAATAATCTTGATCATAATAGTGAAATATTATTATAGAAAACGATTATTGTTGAGAAGTTTAATTTTTGTTAATATAATAGTATACCTTAAGTTCTATAATTAATTAATTCTTGATGTAATTGTTGAATAAAAATCAACAAGATTGGTGCATGGAATTGATCAAAAAAAACTATTTTCTTGTTGAATTTGTCAAATAACACTAGTCCTTTAAAAGAGTCTTCACTCACAACGTGGCAGAAACTTCTTTGTTCTCCAATAAATTACATGTTTTTTTTTTCTTCTATTCGGCGTCCGTTATCTGCATTGAAATCCAACTAATCCAGATTCGCACCGGATAGAGATTTATTCGGGGGTAGCGCTCCCAACAGAGTTTTTTCCATGTCTAGGATCGAACCCTCGACCCCTGATTAAGGATGAAGCAGCCTCATTTGCTGCACCCCAACCCATGTTGGTCCAATTAATTACATGTACTAGACATTTTAAAAATTATTATATACTTCTCCGTATGAAAATATATATTTTTCAAAATCTCAACAATAACGATAACAATCTATATCTAAAACCTATAATATATAATATAAATCTATAATTTATAATCTATAATCTGTAATTTATATCTATAATCTATATCTATATCTATAGTCTGTCTATAATCTATATCTATAATCTATCTATAATTATATAAAAATAGTATAATTGTTATTATATGTATCTATATAATTTATATCTATAGAAATTGTATAGTTCTATTAAATATGTATATGTATAAAATATATATAAAAAATGTATAAAAATTATATAATTATTGTATAAAATGTGTAAAAAGGTACAATTATTGTATATGTAGCGAAACTGTATAAGTTTATATAGAATATTTATATGTATAAGATATGTATAGAAATTGTATAGAAGATATGTAGAAACGATATAGAACAAACCAATAAATTGAAATGCTAGAAAGTGAAATTGAATTTCATAGTTATTTTTGTAAAAATAATTTAATTTAAAGTGTTATTTCTGTCATTTTTTTAAAATGTAGGGGGTTAATAAGAAAATAAAAAGGAAAAGGAAGACAAAAAAATGCATTCAACATATGCGATTTACAGCTATAAGTTAAAGTGATTTGAGTTTTTGAGGAAAAAAACAAAATAGTCCCTTAAGTTTAACCCATCGATTAAAATAGTCCTTTAAATGTTAATTAGACCATTAATAGTCCTTCCAGTATATAAAATTGTATATTTAATATAGTTACACAAATAAAATATGTATAAATTTTTCTTAGAAAGGTTATTATAAATTCTTGATTAAGAATTCTAGAATTTAAACAGCATCACGTAAATTGAAATAAAAAGATAAAAATAGGTACTAAATAATTTTATTTTTTTTTCTCTTTCTTACCGAACAATTGAAGAAATCATGGGGTTCTTACATGTCAGAGTTGTACTAGATATGACTTATTTTAAAACTAAATTTGCAAAGGACCACTCCAATGACTGCCACGTGGATCAATAACAAGACAACAGTCAACATCCTTCTAAAGTGTACTTTTTTATTATAGGATAAAGAATGGAATATTCAAAATATTAGTAATATTTTTTATAAGAGATTAATAAAAATAATATTTAAACTTTGTAAAATAAAGTTATCTTTGTATGATAAATAAATACAGGTGACTATTTCGATTATGAGGGCAATGATTAGGAGTGTGTAAAAATCGCACCGATCGATAAATCAAATCAATTAAAATGTTATTGATTTATTATTATTTGGTATTGGATTAATGATTTTATAAAAAAAAGTTATTGGGTTATTGATTTGGTTCGATTTTTTTCTTATTGGGTTACTCGGTAAATTGATAACCCAATATATATATATATATATGATTTATTAGATATTTCTCTTAATTTCTACAAATTAACAAACCTATTATTTCAATTATACAAACTCTTAATTTCTCCGAACAATATTTGGTTCAAACTTGAAGGTTCATGTATTAAAACACATCATGTAGGATTTTTTATTGCAACTAAGATTCGATTTTTTTCATGTTAGTTACTACTATTTCTATTTTATGAGTATTTTCTTATCGTTTAAACCGAAAATCGAACCGTTAAGAACTAAAAATCGATAAATTGAAAACCGATAAAAAATTTCTTATTGGTTTAGCATATTTAAAAATCGAAAACTAATAAACCAAATCGATAATATATAAAATCGAACCGAACCGACCAATGCACACCTCCTAGCAAGGATAATTCGATGTACTAAAGCTCTCATTATGCACAACATTTAAGGAAGAATCAGATGACAAGAATTTATTATACGCTGTTTTACTTTATATTTCTGGAGGAGATTATTTTTAAGGTTTGTCACATGGTAAAGTTAGTATGTGGTTAGTAATTGTAAGTCTATGGTTACCAAACTATATACTAACCATATATGCATAGTTAGAGTTAGGTTATTTTTTTCAGGGTTTGGTAATCATATGCGCAGTCCCGAATCCCTTTCGGTGCAAAATTGCTATTATGCATGATTAAAGTTATTCTTTATGTATCTATAGTAGATGTTGAACGACCCCCTTCGGCTAGTTCGTATGTTCACTTTTGAACCCCTACGGCTAGTTCGTATGTTCACTTCTGAACCCTTTCGACTAGTTCGTAAGTTCACCTCTGAACCTCCTTCGGCTAGTTCGTATGTTCACTTCTGAACCCCTTCGGCTGGTTCGTATGTTCACTTCTGAACCCCCTTCGACCGGTTCGTATGCTCACTTCTGAACCCCCTTCGGCTAGTTCGTATGTTCACTTCCGAATCCCCTTCGGCTAGTTCGTACGTTCACTTCTAAAACCCCTTAGTGAAAATTCTGACTCCGCCACTATACGCATTCTTACCTTATATTTCTGCAAGAGGTTATTCTCATAATTTACATAAGTCACATGATTGTAACTCTACCAATTACTTCAAAACTCGGTTTAAATATTTGATCATGAGGATTGATCAAATTAAAATCATCAATCAACAATAGAGTGAAAATAATTTTTCTATGCCACAAAAATATGTCATATAGGAATACTTATCGAAGGAAAAACTAGTTTCATATTGAGATTAATATATTACAACAAAAAATGACTTATGAGAACAATTGAAAGCAATTAGGAATATTCTTTTTTGTTTTTTATTTGGTGTTGGGTACCCGCATTAGAGTCCAACTAATCTAAATTTGTGCCGCGTAGGGTCCTATTCGGGGGAAGCGCTCCCTACCAAAGACTTTTTCATACCTAGGGCTCGAAATCGAGACCTCTGATTAAGGGATGAGCAGTCCATCCGCTGCACCACATCTTTGGTGGTGAATATTCTTTTGTGGCTTAGTTGTTCTATAAGAGAACGATTCAATTGGTTAGACGGTGATTAGAATTTGAAGTGAATGAAATTTATCCATAAAAGGAAAGGGTATAAAATTATTATTTAACTTGTAAATGTTTGTAGAAAATTCTTATTGACATATATTCATTAATTAGTGAAATATTTCATAAATCGAATTTTACAAGTTCGATCTTTAATATTCTTAATATTTCATATTGTCTCGTTTAATAAGTTGAACAACGTAAACGAATTTCGATTGAAAATAACTGTCGTATCTGGTCGATTCATTAAACATTATTTATAATATATAAATATAGTATTATGAGTGTTGAAAAGATATATTTATCCGTCATACTATGACAATTAGAATTTAAAAAAAAAAAAAAAAATATAGCCTGAATCTTCTAGAAAATAAAATAAACTCATCCACGTTATGTGGATTTTCAACGATAGATAATACGAGTTGTGGTTACT
>NC_061117.1:1198827-1278945 GCF_002878395.1 Capsicum annuum | reverse complement strand
TAAACTTTCAATTTTCGGTCTTAATGACATGATCTCCTAATACATGTTTAAAAATATTTTTTTTACTTATTAAATTTATGTATAAAATTGAGATAATATTATTACATAATGTGAAGTTGATATGAAATGACATTTTGATAAGGGATAACTAACAAGAGGTGTGTTTCCTATTTGAGAGTATTAATTCCTCAACTATAACAAACAAAAACAAAAATATCATTTTTTAAATTTTCAAATCTTGGTGTAATTGATAGTATGAAAATTGACCTCAAAATTATCCACAACCTCTTCTTCATTTGTCAAATTAAAATATTCTCTCAAGATACTTCTCTCAAACGTGGCAAATTAATATACATATATAAGTAATTATTAGATATCTTTTTTGTAATTATTATCAACATTAATTTCCTATTCCTAAATTGGAGTGTTAAAAGCAACGGTGGAGTTATCTCTATGTGACCGATTAGGCAGTAGTCAGATGGTCAAGAATTCAAGCCGTGAAAACAACTGTTAATGCTTGCATTATGATAAGTTGTTTGTATCACACCCTTTGAGGTGTGGCTCGGTGTTTCTCCGAATCTTGCTAACATACAAATACGGATGCTTTGTGCACTAGGTCGTAAATCTTTTATTAATTTCATATTCCTCTCGTTATATACAGGGACGGAGCCAGCCCTTAGACAGGAGTTCATCCGAACCCTCTTCGACGAAAAAATATACCGTAGATCTCAACAGTTACACCTACTTGCTCGACACTATACTTCGATTCTACCCTTCTAAAAGGAACATCGAGTCCGTTCGTCTGGAGAGTTGGCAGCAAGGACAACTCAAAGCTGACCGGTACAACCCACGTGCTTGCCTACTCGTTTTTCACATGTCTGTTTGTACATTTTATACATGATTAAAATTATTTTAATGTATCTATAGCAGATGTTGAACCCCCTTAGACTAAATTTTCTTCAAATATTGAATCCACTGAATTAAAATTCTGACTCCGCCTCTGATTATTTATACATCCTAATCTTTGGAAGATCATAGAAGTTATTCACAAGTCACAATTGCAACAACATAAGCAATAATCTAAACCAAGTTTGAGGGACCATTTTACAAGCAAATTTTTGGCTTCTCAAATGACCAATTAAATGACAACATGTCAATGTCCATGTAAAGTAGGCTTTGATTTTGATAGGATGGAGCATTTTCATTGAAAATTGGCTAAACTTCAAAACTAGATATTAAATTTTATTCTATTCTTTTATTAAAAAAAATTAAAGTCTTGAGATCGAAAGTAAGAGCATTCAAGTCTTGAGAACAGAAAAATTCTAGTAATAATAGTTTTTTTTTTTCATTTAATAGATCCTTTACGACATGCATTGAGCTCAGGAATAAATATTCAAATATCAAATACCGAATAAAAAAACTGAAAAAGAAAATTTACTCTTATAGACCATGCCCAAAAGTTCAAAAATCTTAGCACCTAATCAACTTAATTCCCCACTTTACTAATATCTCATTAGCTACAAGACTTGAAATTTGATTTGGTGGTTAAGATTATATTAATATATAATATATTAAAATAATAATAGTACATTTTGAAGATATATATAATTATAAATATAATGAATCAAAGGAAGTGACAGGAGATAACTACCAATGGGAATATAAAATTTAAATAAATTCTTCACATGATTGAGAAAAAATTCTAGAAAAAGTTGGTGCATGGAGTTGACCCCCAATAAAACAACTTCTCATATTTATATTATTATTTTTTTGAAAAGAAAAAAACCTTAAATAAATTATATTTTAATAATTTAAGTGTAGAATTTTATTTTTTTTAAAAAAAAGTTGTGGGGTAAAGAGTTTTACTAGTATAGTAATATAACATGACAATACTGACTACTGTCAACATCCCATAAATTATACGTATTACTATTTGATGGGATGGAGAGATTTTTCATGAAATATATAGGCGTTTTGGCCATGAAAATTAAAATAAATATATTTTATTTGAAATTTTTATATCTAAATAATATTTTTTGAATATGGTGAAATAATCTTTTTTACAAAAAAAAAAAAAATTATTATGACCAAACGGAGCCATAAATTTTCCAACCTTGAAAATTATATTCTTCCTTTTTAATTTATATGTGATGGTTTTTGGCGAACTAAGTACATAGCTTTTTAACATAATTATTACATGCAAGAAAATATTTTTAACTTTAATTTTAAGCAAACTATAATACTAGTTTAATGCACGTGTCTCGCACGTGCAACATTTAATTATTTAAAATTAAATGATTTTATCTATTGTAGAGATTTTTAGTAAAGTGTAAAAAGTTCAACTCATTTTTCAAAGATCCTTCACATTTTAATAAAGTAGTGTAAAAATAAACATGTATTTTAGTTTAAGCGCATATATATTTTATCACTAGAAGATTCAAATGGTTGATCGATCATCACTTTTGTATTTGTATGCAGTACCTTTTTTTCTTGTTGTCAGAGCTAAGAGAGACGCATCAATTTGAACTATATTTGTGATATTTTTTTTTGTATTTAAAATCTTTCCTTGTTTTTAAAATTAAATTTTTACAAAATCATTAATTACATACTTATTACGGATTTAAAACTTTTAAAATTTGGTACTTATTAAATTTTTCTTATTCTAATACTTTTATATTTATTTTAGATTTTTCAAATCTTCTTAAAATCAAATGTAGTTGATTTAGAATTTTTAAACTAATGAAAAAAATATAAGTTGTCATTAATTCTGATGACTTCTAATAAGGAAATATTTTGTCATAAAAATATTTAATTAACCTTCAACACTTAAATAATAGGAAAAATCATTAATTCTGATTACTTCTAATAAAGAAATGTTTTACCATAAATATATTTAATTAATTTTCAACTCTTAAATATTAGGAAAAAAAATAGTAAAAAGATGATTTTATCTAATGATATTAAAACTTTTAATGAAGGGAAAAACGTTCAAGCAACATTTCTAAAGTCTTTCACACTTTTAATATATTATAGATATAGATTATAGATTCTTATGATTTTCAAGGCAAATTACTATATTCAGAAAGCATGACATATATAAAATGAAATTAATATATATATATCACTTAAATGCACATTTATTAATTAGTAGTATATTATTTTAATTTTTCTATGTGATTCTATTTTTTAAAGTGCTATGTGATCTACATATATCACATGTATAAGATCTTAATAATTAAAAATATATATATATTATCACGAGGGATTGTTTTAAACCAAGAGACAAAATTTGCTAGTATGTTCCTCAAATTTGTTACAAATTAATCCAACAAGTTAATAATTTGAAGAATAAATTTGGACACAAGCATGTTGTATATGTTAATCTTTGACTTTTGAAATCCAACTATATGTTATTTTTTATTATTATACAAGTTGATAATGAAATAAGTGGTAAGAGTGATCATGAGGTGTCTCAAGATTTTAGGTCATGTCAATTTTAATAGGTGGATTCAAATTTAAATATTATGAATTTAAGTTAAAAAAAAATTAAGAATAAGTGTTTGTAAATGGCCCTTTTATTCTTATGTTTTTCGAACCACATAATATAAGGAATTCTTTTGAGTAAATCGATAATTTTATGAGAAAACATTTAACAACGATCTAAATTTTTATATATTATTGCAAATGATAAACCACAATCTAATATATTATCTGTAATATTGAGCAATATAGGAGCAACTATTAGATCTGAGTTTAACGTTATTCAAAATGATATTTTTTCCATGGGTGCATATATTTGCACACTTCTTGAAAGATATAAATCTAAATTGTGACCTAAAAGGGGAACATTCGTATAATTAGTTGTGTTCGAGTTTGAAATTTTATTGCGACGTATTTGACGTATTTGGTTTGAGATATATGCCGTCGGTCCTAGCCAAAAGTTATTAGGTTCAGATAAATCCGTAATTATTACTAGAACTACCCCAATCTACCCCTTAATTAATGGCTTAAATTTAGATATATAGACTTTTGAGTACATATATTTTCATTACTTGAAAATAATTTTTCACATTTTATAGATGTCTAGTATTTATGTAAATTTGACTTTCTACTTGTTTAGACTGAAAATATGTGAAATAGGTCAAATATAGATTTTTAAACACACACACACTAAATTTGAAATTTTGGATTAATAGCATTTTGGTCTCTCTATTATTGATAATTACACTTTTGATCATATACTTATTGAAATCCACAAATTTACCAAAAGTATTACTATAATTCATATAGTATTGTGTTGAATTTTGTGTTGTTACTTCATATTTGATCGTAATATTATTCTATAAAGTCAAATATAACCTATTTTTTTTTTATCGGAATAGATCAAAAACTCACATTTTAATTGATTAAACGTTAAATATGTTTGAGTCATTATATCACATGGACCAAAAGCATAATATACCAATAACTTAAAGACCAGAAGTGCTATTATCCCTAAATAATTTAAATGAAATTTCTGATTTCATCACAATATATTAAGGATAATCGAATCTTTTAGTCCATCACAGAAATAAAAAAAATTAATACATAAGTTGGTTGCACTTATTAGAGGCGGAACCTGAATTTTCACGAAAGGGGTTCAAAGTTTAAGGAAAAATTAATCGAAGAGGGTTCGACCTCTATTATATATACATTAAATATAATTTTAGTGATGTATAAATAGTAGTATAATTTTTTTGCCGAATGGGATTCGGTGAAATCCCACTACAAAGGCTGGTGCTGCCCCTGGCACTTACCACCAGTTGTTGTTCGTGGAGTGGTAAGTACTCCTTCATCCTTAATTAAGGGGCTCGAGTTCGAGTTACAGTCATCTTTGGTATAGACGCTTTACCCCCAAAGTGAGATTATTTTTACATAAATTTGAATTAATCAAACTGTAAAGCATATATCAAACATCAGGTGAAAAAAAAAAGAAAAAAGTTGCACTTCAAAAAAAAAAAATAGAATAATTAAATAAAGAAACTAAAATACTTTTTGAACTTGTCCATTAATAGGAATTTCGTGTACGTTAGCCTAATTTAGTCCCAATTGTACTTTAGTTACCACCCTTATCCAAACACTAAAATTCTTTTATGGTATTTGTTGTAGAGCAAAAAAAAAAATTAATTAAATTAAATTAAATTATTTTGTGGTATAAGAGGTTTCAAGCTCGAGTTCCTGAGTATAGAAAAAAAAAATTAAGAATACTAATTTTAAAAATAAATCCTACAATTTATGAATTTAAATTTAATCTGATTCAGTATAAATATCGGTCATCGAGTGTGAAAAACAAACAATAAAGAGATAAATATTGGATAATATTCTTTGGTATGAAACCATTACTTTAAAAAGGGCTTTACATAAAGAGAATGAATGGTATTAGTTAATTTTGTTCTTTTTTTCTTCTTCTTTTTTAATTTTGGTCAATGATAATTTCACTCTTTTTGGAAATTTGAATAATTTGTTGGATATCTTTGGAGTGATTGGACACTACTTCTAATATAATATAATATTACTTCTAATATAATATAATATTCTCTTTTTTTTTTTCTATCACTTTAAAATTTTCAAAAAAAAGATTCATAATATATACTATCATTTTTAGACTAATTTAGAGATTAATTTTAGAATGAATTTATTTTAGATTTAATTAGATTAAAATTATGAAATAACTTATTTTAGAATTAAAATATTATATTTATTCTAGATTAAAAGTGGAATAACAATCTCAGAATAATTTATTTCTGACCAAATGAGCCAGGTGTTTAGTTATAGAGAGTGGTTTTTTCTTTAATATTTTTATGTGGTGTGAATTCTGATTAATTTGATTAAAAAACAAAAAAAGAGCTTGATTATTAAGTTGACATATTGAAAAAGCATATTATAAATTTTATCCAAGAAACAAATTAAGGTTATTAATAAAAGAAAAAAAATTCTAATAATTCTCAACAAGTATGAAACTTTTTTATTTGGATGATTTTGTTTGACTATTAGCAACTTTGTTTATTTGCTTTACATATGAGAATCATTATAGTCTTTGAAATTGGGACATTGATTACATAAATTAAGCAGCATAAATTTCAAAACTTATATACTAAAGTTAAATCCCAGCTCAAATTTTGGGTTTTGGGAATTATACATAATTAGCTGAATTTCAAACATACATATGGAGGTCCAAATCTTTAAGGTTCTGCCTGAAAATTAAAGCACTCGGCTATCGTCTTGCCTTACTAGGTTCTCTCTGAATCTTATATTATATTTTATACATTTTTTATATATATCTGCATCGAATTCAATTAGTGTCGGAGCATAAAAAATTTAGCTATAGATCCGCCTCTGACTATCTCCGCCAGAAACTCTGTTGGGATAGATATAAATATAGTCTTGTGTGCCCTTAATAGCGATGACGGAGTCAGGATTTTCACTAAGGGGTTCATAAATGAACATACGAACAAATTGAAAGGGGATTCAATATCTACTATATGTACGTATAAAATAATTTTAATCATGTATATATAACATAATTTTTCGCCGAAGGGAATGCGGATGAACCAGTAGCGGGGCCAGAATTTTCGTTAAGTGGGTTCAGAAGTAAACATACGAACTAATCAAAGGGGGTTCAACATCTACTGTATATACGTAAAAAAAATAAATTTTAACTATGTATAAATAGTAAATAAAATCGTTGAAGGGAGTTCAACTCCCTTGACCAAGTGTAGCTCCGCCCCTGAGATGAACCCCTGACTCAAAAATAGCTCTGCCCCTGCTTAATAGAGGTTTCACATTCGAATCCTAACCCTAAAAATTCTTTTTATAAAGAGCATTTAATCTTTTGATGAGTCTTATATAATATGAATTTGATTAATTAACATTTTAATACGAATATCGAACATATGATAACTACAATACGCAAGTTTGAAATTAGGTCATAAAAAAGAATTTCGGCTATAACATGAGCACCATGAAAAAAAGGCATTATAAGGGCCCAACAAAAAATAAGAAAAGTACAATTATTCTATATAGTATGAAAAGTATAAAGGATAAGCTTTTAATAGACATTACGTTAGGCTAAGAATTTCTTCTTATAATAATACTTTAATTATAATGTTTTTGACAACATTTTTGTGGTCAATAATTATTTTGTACATTGAATATTTACCCTCTTTTACAAAAGTTGATAAAAGACCATTCAAGATTTTATGCCATTTCGTCCAAGTTCTTTTGGAACAAAAAAAAAAAATAGCAGTTTTTGTATGACTTGTTTATAGTGCAGATTTCACTTGTATTATATCGTATTTGACCAAAGAAGCATCAAATATTTTGGAGTTTTTAATTTATTTAATTCTTATAATACTTAATTATAATATTTTTGACAACATTTTTATGGTCAAGAATTATTTTGTACATTGGATATTTACCCTAGCTCCTTTAGAAAAAATAATACAAGTAATTTAAGATTTTACGGCATTTTGTTCAAGTTGTTTCGAAATCGAAAAAAAAGAAAACTAATTTTCACGCAATTTGCTCATAGTGCAGGTTCCATTAGTAGTATATCGTATTTGATAAAAGAAGCATCTTTTTTAACTTCTTGAATTCTTAGAATACTTTAATTATAATGTTTGTGACAACATTTTTATGGTCAAGAATTATTTTGTAAATTGGATATTTACCCTCCTTTAGAAAAATTATAGTAAAAGAAAATTCAAGATTTTATGTCATCTCGTCTAAGTTGTTTCGAAATTGGAAAAAAAAAAATAATTTTCGTACAGTTTATTCATAATGCAGGTTCCACTAATATTATAGCGTATTTGACCAAAGAAGCATTAAACATGTTTGAAGTTCTTAAATTCTTGTATTCTTATAATACTTTAATTATAATGTTTTTGACAACATTTTATGGTCAAGAATTATTTTGTACATTGGATATTTACCCTCCTTTAGAAAAATTATAATAAAAGAAAATTCAAGATTTTATGTCATTTCGTTCAAGTTATTTCGAAATTGGAAAAAACAAAAAACAAAAAACAATTTTCGCACAGTTTATTCATAATGCAAGTTTCACTAATATTATATCGTATTTGATCAAAAAAAGCATTAAACATGTTGGAGTTCTTACCTTCTTGGATTCTTATAATACTTTAATTATAATGTTTTTGACAACATTTTGTTGGTTAACAATTATTTGTACATTTTGATATTTTTTTCTCCCTTTAGAAAAATTGATTAAAGAAAATTCAAGATTTCATGCATGATATCTTACTTTGTTTTATAAGCATATGCCACATCAGTATAATTAATCGGATCAGTAAATTTTAATTTGTTAGTCGAATTTCAAACCTCCTCTGTCTTTAAAGTTAACGGATAAATTTTTTCTAAAAGATAAATACGAAGTAGAAATACGAGGTTTATATTTATATTTTAAGACTGAAATTAACGATGATGATTGGACAAAATCGTAATTTAAAATCGCGTGAACATGAAAGTACTCATAAAAGTAACTATTATCTATAGACCATCAAGGAGTGTGATGGGTGATTATTTTTTCGCGCTTAACTAAGATTTTTAATTCATCACTTCTTCAAAACTTTTCGATAGTGGCTTATCTAGCGTTAACTATTAGAAAATTACTAATTTTTTATGCTAATTACTTACGAATATCTTGTTTGAAACATTTGGTTCATCGGTCTTTCACTGTTATTTTTCGTAAATCTCATTCCCTATTTAGTCTGCTTTAAACAAAATGAGAAAAAAAGAAATGACATAATCAATATATGAGCTCTTACCTGAACTCGCAAGCGGATAAATATTTACGTACAGACGCAACAACTAAAAAAATCGAATCCAACTTTTACCATAACGATATTGTCCGCATATCAAATCATTTTGCAGATGGAATATAATTTTACTTGATTATAATTTTTGATGAATTAATTTTTTATTAAAAACTCCTTACCGACGAGCTAACTTCTGACGAGGCGTCGATCCGATAACATCTATATGAGTTCTTACATGAACTCGCGAGCAGGTAAGTAGCTACGTACAGACGCGACAATTTAAAAATTGAATATAATTTTATTTAACTATTGTTTTGATAAATTAATTTTTTATCAAAAATTCCTTATCGACGAGCTAAATTCTGACAGGAGGTCCATCCTATAACATCTATAGCATTAAATGATAAGTATTAAAAAAAATAATTATCTAAGACCTTTTTATCCTATCTAGTCAATAATAATTGACCCAACTCAATTGGTAAATCCAAGTCAAGTGGGAAAAAAAATAATTAAAAGCATTTAATATTAAAAAGCATATTCTATTTACGTGGTCCTTTATCTAATCCATTAGATTAGATACAAATACATGCATTTTCTCCATGCAATTAATTAAAATAAAGATTTTATTATGAATAGTTAATTAGTTGACTTACATATATATCCCAAAAATTTAACTATTTGCCGCATTTATTTATACTAATTCAATGTACTTAATTGAGTTGGAATTAATACATTGGATATGGTCCTTTAAATTTGTGGGTAAATTTTTATTTAGGCATTTAAACAACGACATGATTAAATTATATTTTATATATAAAATTATACTAGATATAGAATATATTGTCGTTGTTCATCAAGCTATTAATCCATCGAAAACAATCTTCTTACCTTATAAAGATAGGAGTACAGTCCGTTGTTGTTGATGATGATCAGGTTATCTTTGAGAGTCTATCGGAAACAGTCTCCCTACTCCCATAAATAGTATAAATAGTATATTTATTCGTCGAAGTGGGTTCGGATGAACCCCACCAAAGGCTAGCTTCGTCGCTATATATATTATGCTCTCTAATATATCCCACATGTGGGATTACACACATATATATAGGGAGGAAATTACAAAGCACAAATTAAAAAGAAAAAATTCTACTATTTACCAACAAAGTAGAGTTTAGGTAGTAAATCAATTGAAACATTCAGTTTTTCATATTGTTTAACTAATCAATTAATCATTTTATAATATTTTATGTCTCATACTTATATATTATTTAATCAAGTCAATTGCAAAATATAAACGTCAAATATCCTTTAATTAATTTATTTATTAAATTATTTGTACTTTATGCTTTATCATATATATATATTTATTTATTTATTTATTTATTTATTTATTTATGAGATTACGCTGAATGTATTACGCTGAATATGAATAGATAATTGTTGTTTAACAAGTTTATCTCAATTCACAAACATTAATGTACTAGTTCTATATATTTTACTATACGTTAATTTTATCATATTCATTCTAAAGATTTTGTGGGAAATAATTATATATTTAAATTGCGGTTACAATGAGTACACATATATATAGTAATCATAATTTTTATGATCTTGATAATAATGAGAATTATATAAATATCCTATATGTTGTTTCAACCATATGATAATTTGGCATCTCATTTTAATGCTATGTCTGCAAAATCTTTGTAATCTTAGACATTTAATTTAAAGAATCTACATTTTATCAAAATAATATAAAGCCTATAGTTTTTAGCCACTTTTTTTTTCCCCATAAAGTTGATCTACACATCCCAATTCTATTAGCCTACATGTGTTTTGCCTATTGAAAATTAATAAAATAAAATAAAATGTGACTTTTGATATGGAGCATAAATTTGATTATTTTTGGTACTTAAATTTCGAGTAGTGATAGCTAATAAAGATAAATATAGCCTTTTTTTTTACGATAAACACAGGTTTGACCTCAATTATTAACGGAAGACATGTTTCTATCTAATAGAAGCGCTCGTTTCAATCAGCTGCTTATTATTTATTATATTATCTTTAATTGTTTCATCATTTACTATATTATTTTTAATTAATTATTATAATTTATTTATATATTAGAATTAATAATATTTTTTACTATATTACTCTTAATTAATTATTATAAGTCATTTATATATTAGAATTATTAATATTTAATTAAAAAATAGATATTTATGATGTTTGTTTCAGCTGCTTTAATCGTGATTTTACTATATCATTCCTAATTAATTATTATAAGTGTATTAAAAATTAATAATATTTAATTAAAAAAATAGATGACATGTCTGCTGCAGCTGCTTCAATCATAATTTTGCTAAATATCGCTCATAATTAATTATTTTGAGTCATCTAAGTATTAAAAATTTAATAATATTTTTAAAAAATAAAATAAATATAAAATGATAAATTAACTTTTGATGTTTATAAGTTGACCTCCTTTCAACCGTGATTTTACCGTATCACCCCTAATTAATTATTATAAGTCATTTATATATTAAAAAATTCATAATATTTAATTAAAACATTGGTTTCGACATGGCTGCTTCAAGAGCTGCGCCATGATTTTAATATATCACCCCTAATTAATTATTATAAGTCATTTATGTATGAGCATATTAATAGTATTTAATTAAAACAAGAAAAATATATATTTATGACATGTTTGTTGCAGCTGCTTCAACCATAATTTTACTAAATATCGCTCCTAATTAATTATGATGAGTCATCTAAGTATTAAAAAATTAATAATATTTAATAAAATGATATAAATTAACTCTTGATGCTTTAAATTAAGTTGACGTCCTTCAACCTTGATTTTGCCTTTGAGAAGATGATCCAAGACTTTGTTGTTGATTGAAGTATCTTTTGTTCCAGTTTTTGTATGAAATAATCTTATGAATATTAGTTTTACATCTTTTCTATATTTTGTAATAGGTCTCAACCTTATCATCAAACAATTAAAATAGTCCGACTACATGACATATCACACTTTCTTATCATGTGAAAAAATTATCTTAGAAAACTTCACTCCTTAGCGAGTACCGTCAAATAGTTATTATTTAAAAACTTATCATTTTAAATCAATGTACTCTTATGTTTGTATCTCATCAATATCAAATTTCGATGTTAAAAAATGTCTATAGTGTTGGGCCCGTGCTGACACGGGCCATGCACCTCTAATATATATATACATATATAGACTATTTTATATTTTTCAAAATTACAATTGATGGTGTTTAATTATTTTTGTTAGTGAATAAGAGAAAAAAAAAACTCATTTTTCAAATGACAAAAGCATGATTGACCTCAATTATTAATTTAATGTATATGTAAGACTATTTTGTATCAAAACTTTATATTTGCACTCTTATAGATATTTCATCCTTTTTATATTCAATTTTTATTATGAGGAAAAAAAATTATATTTGGTCTTCTATTTTGGGAATAGCTAGGTTGAGGGTGTGTTCGATATGGAGGACAATATTTTGTAAAAAAATAATTTTCTATTTTTTTTTGTATTCGGTTAGAAACTATAAGTTTCTCGAAAATAACAAAAATAATTTTCTTAGTGAAAGTAAAGAAAACAACTGACATCGTCTCCTCTCACCCTCCCAGCCATTGCCATTATCCTCGAGGCATATCGATATATGTTGATTCATGGGTTAGTAGTCACTCGAACATCCTTCGTTGAAAAATTATATTATGCATATAAAAACTAATATTGTGTATATAAATCAAAAATAACTTTTAAACATATATATCCTAAAGTTTTAAACATTCTTAACAAAAAAAATTAATTTTGTCACTGACAACCCTCCCCCCTACTCCAACCCCGCCTCCCCAAACCCCCCCCCCCCACTCCTCCCTGCAACTGTTCTCATAATTTTGTATTAGATCTATATAATTATTTTTCACTTGTATTTCTCAGATCTCGACACAAGAAAATAAGTAAAAATCACTTATTTTTTTATTGAAAAATATTTTTCTCCGTACCGAACATACCCTAAGTATACCCTTTGGGTTGTTGACTATAACTAACTTAACTTTGTAGTTATATATTCAACCTAATATACCCCTAAGCCTAACTAAAAGGACACGTGGATGGCCAACAACACAAAACAAATATACCCAATTTTTATTTTACTAACTAACCTATTATAAACATTTAAATAAAATTAATAAATAATATACTGCCTTTCATATGATACCTTCATATATTTTCACCTTAATAATCTATCACTTAACTATACTAAATTAATACTCTCTTGATCTTAATTTATTTCATCTACTTTTTTTTCTGTCAATTTTATAAAGAATGACCTTTAATTTCTCTTTTAAGCAATTATATAATTTTAACCTTACATATATAGCATGTTTAAAAGTACCATAAATTTAAAGGACATTTTGATACATCTGAGACGTATTTAGTTTAAGATCATAAGATTCAAGAATTTTTTTTTTATATATATTTTCTTGAACTTACTGTAAAGTTAAATTATGTCAAATAAATTAAAACAGACGAAGTATAATTTATTACAAGCATTGAATACACTAATGGGGAGTTTTGAAGCAAAGGCGATTTACAGTTCACGAGTTTAAACTATGAAAATAGTCATTAATATTTGTGTTAAGATAAGTTGTCTACAGGGACGGAGCTAGCTAATAGTGAGGGAAACCCCCTTCGACGAAATATTTATACAAACTTAAAATTATTTTTTTATGTATATATAACAGCGTTGAACCCTCTTCGACTAATTTTTTTATTCATATTTTTTTATTTTAAATCTCTTTAATTAAGATATTGACTTCACCGCTGATTATTTATTTATACGATCATTTTCAAATTTAATTAACACGAAATATTTTGTGCATCAAACATCATAAGGTATTTGAAATTGGATAAAGTTTAAATGTGAACATATCAAAAGTGCAAGATCTTCAACTTTTGAAAATGAAATGAAGCAAAATCTATATATGATAATTACTAGCCACATAATTTTATTCAATGAGCCACCCAGCCGACCTTTTATATTCATGCTGCCTCTACACCTTCTTACTTTTTAATACCTAATTATATTTTAATAATCATTACAAATAATAATAGTAATTTTTTCAAAAAAAAAAAAAAAAAGATAAATTGTCAGTTCAGTAGGTTAAAGCTTTCGTTATGTATAAAATTTAGAGAAGAACTCGACTACAAAAAAATATTGTACGTAACTTTATCTTTCATTTCTGCATGGTACTGTTTTTAAAAGCTTGAACCCGTGGCCTCTAGATCACATGACAATAATTAAGGGCGGAGCCAGCCTTTATAACAAGAGCTCACGGAATTCCTTTTAAAAAAATTATACTATTTATACATCAGTAAAATTATTTTTTATGTATATATAATAGATATTGAATCCTCTTTGATTAGTACTTCTTCTTCAAATTTTAAATCCCCTTTATGAAAAAATTGACTCTGCCTTTGACAATAACTTTATAAATTACTACGAGACTTCCTTTTACTATAATAATGAATAGAAATAATAAAAAAGGATAAACTAAAAATATATTTTTAAAAATAATAAAAGGTTATCATCAGGGTCGGAGCCAACCTTTATAACATGTATTCACCAAATCTTTTTTGACGGGAAATTATATAATTATATATTATTAAAATTATGTTTTATGTATATAAAATAGAAGTCGAACCTCCTTTGATTATTTTTTTATTTAAATTTTAAATCCCTTCATAAAAATTTTGACTTTATCTCAGATAACAACTTTATAAATTACTCTAATTCCTCGCGCTACAATAATCATTTGAAATAATTAAAAGGGATAAACTAAAAATATTAAAAAAAATAATAATAAAAGGTTATCATCAATGTCTTGTCTGGAAAATGGATAAAGTGGGACCCAATCTGCCAAATAGCTACCTGGCTATTTTTGTAGGCCCCACAAGGTGGCCTGTTAGTAAGTGGATAACTACCTAATCCAACCAACACAAGTAAGAGAACAAGAATATATTTAAGTAGTTTAAATTATTTTATTTTATTTTTTTTTTGTAAAAGAAAAAAAGAAACTACAGTTATACTCTGAGACAACATATTAGATTATTTTATTTTATATTTTGTTGATGATATAATAATTTATAATTTCATAAAATATATTAAAATAATAAAATAGTTAATTTCATCAAATATCTTTATTTATTTATTTCATATGTGTATTAAACGAGTCTTGAACTATTCAATTTTTTAAGTAATATACTTTTTATTGAACCAACTTCTCAATTATTACGTTCTTTTTTTAATTAGACCTTATATTTTGTGAATTCAAATCATTTGAAATTACAATGCAAATATGAAACACAAGGTGATTTTTGGAAAAAAAAAGTATTTGCTCTGAATAATTGATTGAGATAGAGAGTAATAAACTCTAAAAATATTGAGATATATGTAACTTTTACGATTTAAAAAGTTCAAGACAACTAATAGTAAGGTGGGATCATTTGGTAAATCGGAAAAATAAAGAAAAATAATCTCAAATAAAATTTGAGATTAAATTTATCATTTGTTTCATATGAAGTATTAAATAGTTATAATATCTCATAAATTGCATGTATTTTGATGTAGTATATTTATTACCTCACAGTTTTCTTGAGGTTGTAGTTAGTCCAAAGAATTTGGAGTTTCCAGTCATACAAAAAAAATAAAAATCCAACATACTAAAATACTCCCTTCGTTTCAAAAAATAAATAAACAACTTACTTTATTTTCATTTATTTTGAATAAATGATTTTTTTTATTTTTCTGTAATGTTTTAATTTTAATTTTTTATTTGATACGTTTAAACACATATAATTAAAAAAAATTAATGCAACTTTAATTTAAAATTATAAAATAATTTATTTTTTAAAATTTTATGTCAATTCAAATGGATAATTCTTTTTTAAATGAAGAGTAAGATGTTATATTATGAGACAACAAAATATATACTACTATGAAAGGTAGTGCTGAATATTTATCTACTGTCACATGATTACTTTTATCATCCAATAAGGAGTAGCCACGTGTGTAAATTTAACACGACCACTGTTAGTTGACGTGTCGGTTACCAAAAAAATGTAATGACGTGGTGTTATGAACTATGAAATGAAAATAATTGTTCATGATATATGCTACTACTATCTTTTATTTTATTGAGCGTATTTTTATAAAATGGAGTATGATGATATGAAAAGATATATTATATGAAGATCGTATTTTTGTCTCAGAGGTGAGGTAAATTAATTATTTTAGATAGATCTCAATTTAAAATAAAAATCAATCAGAAAAGAACGTAAAACATTTATCTATAACGTTAGCATCGCATGCATGAGCCTGAGCAGCTCAAAAAGGACACTGGCCAAGTACAAGACGAGCACGATTGTCATCTTTCAAATAAGATAACTTAATCTTAAAATATTAATTATTTTATTCTATTCTTTAAAAAGATAAGTGTGATAATATATATTCAGCTTATTCCTATAAAATGGGATATGAGCAGATTATATCATACGCAGATTGTACATCTACCTCAATAAAGAGGTAAAAGAGTTATTTCGAATACACTCATAGCTTAAAATAAAAATCCTCCAGAAAAGAACGTAAAGTATTCCTCAATAACATTGACATTGCATGAACTTGCCAGCTCAAAAGGACACTGGCCAGATGTAAGACAAGCACGATTGTTATCTTTCAAATAAGATAAATTAATTTAAAAATAATAATGCAACAATATATATTCAGTTTACTCCTACAAAGTACATGGGATATGAGCAGATTATATTATGTGCAACTTATACATCTACCACACTGATGAGGTAAAGAGATTGTTTCAAATAGATCAACAGCTCAAAACGAAAACCAATCAGAAAAGAACGTAAAACATTCCTCGATGACATTGGCATTGCATGAGCTTGTCAACTCAAAAGGGCATTGACCAGGTGGAAGACGAGCACGATCGTCATATTTCAAATAAGATAAATTAATCCTAAAATAATAATTTCTTATTTTTTTTAATAATGATAGTATATTCAGCGTATTCCTACAAAATGGAATATAAACAGGTTATATTATATGCCAATTGTACATTTACCTCAGCGATGAGGTAAAGAGATTGTTTCAATTAGACTTACAGCTCAAAATAAAATCGATCAGAAAAGAACGTAAAACATTCCTTAATAATATTTGGCATTGCATAAGCTTGACAGCTCAAAAGGGCACCGGCCAGGTACAAGACGAGCACGATCATCATTTTCTAAATAAGATAAATTAATCTAAAAATTATAATTATTGAAATAATTGATTATATATTTCAAACGATATAAAGAAAAAATAATGGGTCACTTATAAAGTGCAATGGGGTTTGGCTGGCTGGCTGGCTAGTTCGAGCAAAAATGGACAATGCCACGTTTGGCTTCTATGATCGACACGTGGCCACTTGTATATGTGGGCCTCTACTACCTCCGTCTTAAATACTTTCTTCGTCTCAATTTATAAGGAAAAAGATGTAAAAAATATTTATACTATAACGAAATTTATAGTTACGTATCCTGAACTTTGCGGGGGTCCTGTGACCCCCTTAAACTATTTTTTACCATATTAACTGATATATATTTAACATTTGAATCACTGTGTGTATTTCACGCACATTGAGCGCGTGAGAAAAAAATATTTGATAAGGAGCAAATAAATATATGCCAGTTAAATACGGTAAAAAATAATTTAGGGGGTTCATAGGACCCCCGCAAAGTTCAAGGTGCGTAACTGCAAATTTCGCCTAAGTACAAGTATTTTTCACATATTTTTTCCCAATTTATATAAGAGAATTTGATACGATACAAAATTTAAGAAAGAAAAAAAATATTGAAACATGCCGTCTAATATAAGTCATAGATATTTATGTGATTATTTCATTAAGTATAAAATAAATATTTTAAAATCAAAATATTACTACTAAACATAGCAATTTGTCATTTTTTTAAAATTGAATAAAAAAAAATTAGTCATATAAATTGAGACAAATAAAGTATTACCACAACATTTTCAAAAAATAATAGGAATTATTACTCCCAAGATAATGATAATTTTATATACTTTTGTTTATTCTTAAAACAATCACTGCTAGAAATGAGCATGGAGTTTTAAAAAATAAAAACTTTTGAACTTATAATTTAAAATAAACCATAAAAATTAATGTGGCTAGAAATCATATCAAAAGGATATTATAAAAAATTTGAAGTTACATTAGGACAAAGGAATATATGGGAAGTACAAAAATTTGAATTAGAAAGCTGTTTACTTAACTTTTTTGCCTAAATAAATGAGAAAGAAAAGCAATTAAATAAACTAATTTTAAGTACGGTTGACTTATATTGGAATAATAGTCTTGGTTTCAAATTTTTTAGATGTATCAAAAATTCTTGTACTCTTTAAAATAGACAATAAACATTCTTTTATAAGTGAATTAGAAATTTATTTCATTTTATAATTATCAAAACTCAATTTATCTAACTAATGTGAATATCTAAAATGGTGATTGTTTTAATTTTGCTCTTTTCAATCACGATATTGCTATTTATAAAATGAAAATTATTTAAGAATATAAAAACTACAACACATTTTTTTAACTAAGATACGATAAGCTAATAAGTTAATATACAATGTCAAACTAAAACATACATTGAATGTGAATAAAATAATAAAAATATTTAATACTTAAATCATGCTCTCATGCTGTATTAAGAAAATAACTAACTCATAAGGTAAGAATCGTGAAATACTTTCAATGATCAAAGTACTTTAGTAAAATATCCATATATATAAATATATAAAATCTTTTAGATAAGGGACAAGTTAGTCAAAAAAGAAGAAAAAAAATCTTCTTCTTCTTTTTATATCTTAAAAGTGGAGTAGTTCTTGATATATCATCCAAGTGAAATTTGTCCCAAAAAGTATAAATAAATATGACTGAAATTAAAATAAAAAGAGACCCAATAGTCAAAATTAATTGCTTTTGAAAATATCCAAATATATCAAACCTAAAATACAGAACATAAACAGGACATTATAGTCAAAATGTACTGCAAAAAGTTAGAACAAAATCTTTAAATAGTCAAAAGTTATCAAATTGACCTTATCCAACTTAGCATCTAACTCTATTTAATTAGGTGCCTAATTAGTTAAATTGATGACAAAATTGTAAGAGAAAAAACTTGAGATAGCTCAAATTCAAATAATGTTCGAACAAAAAATCACTTTTCTTAACATAGAAAAAAAGGCTAATATTGTTAATTCATTGGTGGATGTAACATATATATATATATATACGGCGCGAACGGACCGTTTTCGGATCAAATCAGTATGCTATAGTTCACAATTTTCTGGATGTGCTTGGGGCCCGAGTGTTATATATAGCGCGAAACGACGCGAACGAATCGTTTTCGAACCAAATCAGTGTGTTATAGCTCACAATTTTCTAAATGTGCTCGGGGCCAGAGAGTGTTTTTGGCCGAAAATCGACCAAAGGCCCCCAGGCGAGCGGTGGATCGGCCAGGGGTGGGACGGTGGCTCGTACAATTATTCAATAATTAGATTAGTGGAGGATAGCAGTTTTATATTTTGTTAAATTAGTAGAGTTGAGCACAAATTAATCCGACACTACAATTATTGTAAAAACAATGGACAACGGAAACAGACCGTTTTCGAGCCAAATCGGAGTGTTATACCTCACGATTTTCTGAGTGAGCTCGGGATCCGAACGTGTTTTGAGCTGAAAATCGTCCGAAGACCCCCAGGCGGGTTATAGATCGTCCAGGGGTCGATATTTATATTAGTGGAGGATAGCAGTTTTATGTTCTATTAAATTAGTCGAAGTGAGCATAAATTAGTCTGACAACACAATTATTGTAAAAACAAAGGACAGTCTGACGCACTAAAATTTCTGCAATATATTGAGTTTCGAAAAAGATCGAATTATGGAGTCTTACTTTATATTTCTGGCAGATAAAATTTAAATTCCAACCCCCAACCCCCAACCCCCGCATGGCCAATTCACACTTATATTTTTCTTTGTTTGGTAAACCACACAAATTTAATTATAATATTTACCCAACCAACTACAATAATCTAATAATGCCTTTTGCAAACCCACTTATATGGAGGAATAAAAACTTATATGGTATCAAAAATGATATTTTCATGTATAATTGCTGAATTTTATTACTCATTAATAACAAAATTATTGAACTTTATCCTCTTTAGTAAAATATTAGATTTAATAACTGGTCCCATTAAAATAATAGGTGTAAACATTATCTATTCTTAACACAAAACAAATCCATCGTGGCAACTTTATTATTTTAATGGCAAAATTTATGAATTTACTGTCACAATGAATATATAAACTTCTTTAAGAATATAATTATATTTTTTATTAATTTACCCTTTTATTTTTTTAGTGCACTTTATTTATATGTGTTATCCAGACAATGAATGTGTTCTTTTCACTTAATGTGTGCATGAAGAAAATTAACAATTAAAGAACTTTTTTTACAACTTCACAATATTTTTTGTAAGTGGTCAATATATTTATAATTTAAAAAAGAATTAATTTTAAGGAAAAAATGTAAAATTTAATCAAAAGTTTATATTGATTTGTAAATTAACAAATAATTTTGGACATATAATTTTAGTAACATGGACAAGTAATATGATCATACGAAGGAAGTAACTTTTTTCTCTCTTTTTTTTTTAAAAAAAAAAAAATCAATTAAAATTAGACAAAATTTCACTAATCAACAGTCAAAACTTCTAGATAATCACTAATAATTAGCTTAATAAGTTGCACTTTTGTCAGATTAGGGAGTGAAAAAGAAGAAGAAAATGAACATTAAATATTATATTTCTAACACGTAAGGTGGTAACTCTTTATCCATCGTTCGTTCGATAAAATGATAAGTATTTCTTTATTTTTAATAAAAGATCTCAAATTTTATAATTTTTAAAAATAAAATTATTTTTGATAGAAACGTTTTTGCCTCCAAAATGAGACTTCCTACAGCAAAATAAGTATCCAGTGAAATTCCATAACTGGAGTCCAAACACGGTAAAGTATACGTAGACTTTTTTTTTTTGGTTTTTCATCCGGTGTCCGGTATCCGCATTGGAGCCCGACTACTCCGTATTCGCGCTGGGTAGGGCCCCATTCGGGGGGTAGCGCTTCCAACAGAGTTTTCTCCATGCCCAGGGTCGAACCCTCGACCTCCGGTTAAGGGAGGAGCAACCCCATCCGCTGCACCACAACCCATGTTGGTAAGTATACGTAGACTTTATCACTATCTCGTGAAGGTAGAGATGTTGTTTACGAAAGACTCTCGGTTCACGTGCAACAAATCCAAGTAAAAGAAAAAAGAAAACCGGTGCATAGCTTTCAAGAACGGAACACTAACAACAACAAAACAATGTGACAATCGAAACACAACAAATAACACACAGTGATAGATATCAGAAACAAGAACTACAAGAATATAACTAATATTACGCCGCGGACAACAAAAAGTAACATTCTACCATAATATGTGACCTTCATACATCGTCTTATTTAAAGTCATATCTTCGATAACATGACGTTACACTGCTAGTCTCGTCCAGTCACCTCTCGTCAATATTTTTTGACATACCTCTACCTCTGCTCATACCCCTTATATCCAACCTCTAACATCTCGTCCCGAAGTAAAATATAAGAAATTTAATTGAAGTTTGACTCAAAACAACTTTCATTATGTTTTAATTGTTTATATTGTAGGGTTTAGTAGTATTGTGTTTGGCAAACCAATTTGATCCAAAAACAAATGTGGATTTAAATATTAGCATAAATTAAAGTTGCTCATATTAAATATTCCATTTTCACCATTATTAAAGGATGTGGTGCAGCGGATGAGCTGTTTCTCCCTTAACCAGAGGTCTCGGATTCGAGTCTTAGGTATGAAAAAATCCTTGGTAGGGAACGCCCCCCCCCCCCCCCCCCCCGAAAGGGATTCTATGCGGTACAAATTCGAATTAATTGGACTCCAATGCAGGTACCGGATAACAGATAGGAAACAAAAAAAATCCATTTTCTAATGTATATCTAAATGAAACTCTAATCTATATTGTAGGCTTTTTTACTATATATTGAAACATGTGATATATTAAATATTTCCTCATGTTCAAAATATGTGTTGTTTTTAGCCTAACTAATTTGGTCTAAAATGATTGTTGCTTTATAAACCAATAAGGTAATTGTTATTTTTATTTTTGAAAAGAACATTATCTTATAAGGGTAAGTTTAGGGGAGAGATGAAGAGTCATTTGGTCAAAACAACTCTTATAATAAAATATTACGTAATCAAATATTTTCTTAATGGGCGTGTCAAAAATTTAAACGATACTTATTTTATTTTAGGTTGAAGAGATTTTTTTTTGTTTTTTTACGAATATCTCAAATAGGATCACGGACCGTCGGCAGGGCCAAGTGGATGCAAAGGGATTAAGGGAGTCATTTAAATTATCTTTCGGTGAAAAATTACACTGTATATGTATAAGGTTAAAGTTATTATTTATTATGTATATATAGTAAATGCTGAATCTCATTAGCTTATTTATATATTTACTTCTTCATACTTGACCTTCCTCAATGAAAATTTTAACTTCGCCATAGAGTAGAATTAATCGAAATTATAATCTATTAAAAATATGTTGAAAACACGATCGACGAGCGAAATTCCAACAAAGTTTCACTCAGACTTCCCTAAAAAATTCTCATACTTTGAAACTCTTTAGTGAAAATCTTAACTCCATTGTTAGATTAAATCAATTAGAATTAATATCTACTAAATATCCATAAAAACGTGATCGACAAGTTATATTCCAATCTCTTTTTGTTGGGGGGATTTTCCATCCGATGTTCGATACTCGCATTGAAACCCGACTAATCCGGATTCGCGCTAAATAGGGTCTCATTCCTAAAAAATTCTCATTCTTTAGTAGTGAAAAAGACAGGCAAAATATAATTATATATAAATATATAAAGTAAAGAAAGTAATTTCTTCATTTAAATAAAAAAACCTATTTTTTTATTTATTTAAAGAAGAACAACATCTTTCTTTTTTTAACAATACGTTAAATAATACATTAAATAATTCTCTTTATTTTTTTAAATTTTATATCAAATCAAAATAATTTTTTTTTTTTATATAAACGGAGGGAGTAGTAATTAAAACCTTTTTTTTTTTTTTTTTTTTTTACTTTTTTCTCTTTTACATATTTTTTCCCACGTAATAATTTTGTCGACATTTTTTTTTTAATTAGGTTGTCTAGCAGACACGCATGAGTAGTACATAGCTGTACTCTTTTTATTTATTTTATTTTATCCAAATTCGCAGCGTCGACTCGTCACAGCTGTTAATACTCAAAAAAGGCCCCCCCTTGTAAAACGTGTTCCTATTTATTTTTAAAAAAATAAAAAAAATTTAATTATCTTTTTTAAAATTAATTTTTTCATCCGAAGTTCGATATACGTGATGAATGGAATCTCACATCGGACATGCAGGGGTAAAGCTATCCTTCGACGAAAAGTTGGAGTGTATATATACATGGTTAAATTATTTTTTTATGTATATATATTAGATGTTGAATCGCCTTTGGTTAGTTCGTATGTTCACTTATGAATCCCTTACTGAAAATTCAGGCTCCGTTACTGCGAACATGTATGGTAGATTTTGGATTTTTAATATTGTGTGGCGATCTATCACTCTTAAGCTAATTTTTAGAATTGAGTTGGGTTTAATGTTCATTTCATTAGCGTGGTATCTATCAGAATTTAGAGTCGGGACCCCGAATAGAGTGTTCACGCATCTAGTACTAGATATTAACATCCAACGCTTCGAACCCGGGGAGTGTGGGTGTGCGAAAAGTTCGAATATACGTATTAACGTTCAAAGCTTTAAGGTTCCACTTGAAAACTAAAGCAGTCAGCTATCTTCTTGACTTATTGGGTGCTTTTCTAAATCTGATGTTAAAAGGAATCTTACATCGGAGATGGATGAGTTTCATGGACTCTTTATTTGGTTTGAGCTGTTTCACGCTTTAAGTTATCCTTCGGGATTAATTGTTAGTCTCGAAATTTACTTTAATAACACGAATCAAGCTGGTCTCAACTAAATTTGAATTTATACCGAACAGTCTCGTATTAGGGGTAAAACATTCTTTTAACAAATTATACATCCAAGGTTAATTTTTAAAATACGAAAAATAAATATAACTACGTCTAGAAGATATGTAGCAATCAAATTGTGAATTACGATTCTAATCAATTTCAGTAATCGTAGAAACCCAGAATAAAAAATATCCAAAACAATTAACTCACCCTAACGAAAAACTCACACACACACACAAAAAAAAAAAGGCAAAAAAACTGATTATACCTAAAAATGCAAATTCATTAATAATTAGCATCGAATGTTTTTATTTTGAATTTGAAACAGTCATATCTAATTAAGGCAGAACTAGAGACTTGCATATCGTAATTTTCAAAATACGAACAATAAACACAACTACGGTTAGAAGATTTGTAGCAGCCAAATTGTCAATTACGATTCTAATCATTTCAGTAATAATAGAAACCCAAAACCAAAAAAATCCGAAACAATTAACTCACCGCAACGAAAAATATTGAAGGCTAATCAGACAGACACCCAAAAAAAACTGTAATATTATTTTTGTAATGTATATGTAATAATAATTGAATTTTCTTACATTCCGACTTTCATTAATGAAAATTGTAACTTCATCATCAGTCAAAACTCAAACTCATGTTGAATTTTCTTACGTTTCGACTTTCATTAGTGAAAATCTGAACCTTACCATCAGTCAAAACTCAAACACGAGACTTTTAATTAAAAATATATATATATTTACTACATTCACACTTTATTTTTCCTATTCAATTTCAAATTATCTCTTTTTAGTATCTTGTCTATTTAATTCTTCAGCATGTCACAGGCTTAATGCTTTAATATATCAAAGTGAAGTTGTTGAGAATAATTAATTGTACAACAAAATTTAGCAAAGCATGAATTTGCTTTTTAGATTTTAAAATATTATTTTTCCTATTATTGTGTGTATATTATTATATAGGGATAAAATTTTACTCATATTTATTACAATTTATAAGTGATAGATCAAGGTAAGAATGTATTGATTATGAAGTCACACAATATGCATCTATTTAATTGATGTAAATATCGAGGAGTGAATTATTTTATTTCATACTAAGAGATGATGATTACTGTCAAATCAATAAATAAAATTCATTTTAAATATTCTTATTGATTTATAAGAAATGTGGTTTTTTATTTTTTTATTTTATTGCATGTTAACACTGTCTTGATTCAAAAATCGAAATTTAAAATTCAGTTTCTAAACTGTTTAAAAATACAATTAAGATAAACAGAAGAAAAAAAAGGTGTGGAAATACTTATACTTTGGCGAAAGTTGCAACTTCGCATTAAACTTTGCGGGTCTCCTATGACTCCTCTAGACTATTTTTTATCGTATTTAACTAACATATATTTGACACTTAGATTACTGTGTGTATTTCACGCACATTGAGCGGCTAAGAAACAAATATTTGATAAGCGGCAAAAATATGCAGTTAAATATGGTAAAAAATAGTTTAGGGGGTCATAGGACCTCCACAAGGTTCAGGGTACGTAATTGTAAATTTAGCCTAAGTACAGGTATTTTTCGCACATTTTTTCGTAAACAAATTGGATTCAACAAAGCAACCAATTGTTATTTAAATTTAAAAGTTTATTTTCTAAACTATTGCAAAAAGTACAAAAAAAAATAAACAGATCGAATTCATCAATTAATTTTTTGGAGATAAGCATTTAGTACCATCTCGAACTATGACTAAAGTTACTACGATACACTCTAATTTTACGGGAATTCTATTATCTCCTGAACTCAATTTTAACAATTGATTTAAATTGTTTTCATTTTGGGCATAATACAACTCCGTTAAACAAGATATGTGAGTAGGATCACGAGATATTTACTTATGAGTAGGATCACGCAATTTTTATTTTTTCTAGATAGCCTCCGATAACTGACTCAAATATTATAATTGCACATCGATTTTCAAATATGTATACAGTAAAAAAAAATAGATCGGATTTCACGAAAACAACCACTTGCATTTTCATACTTGCATAATTGGTTATTTTCTTTTTTGTCGAATAATTATTTCATAAAACGAAATTTACAAGTAAGATCACACAATTTTTACTTTTCCCCGACAATCTCTGACAACTAATCAGATATTATGATTACGCGTCAGTTTTCAAAATTTATTTTTTTGAACTATTATCGCGAATACAGCCAAACACAATATATCAGATTCAACAAAGTTGTCCTTTGTCACTTACCAACTGCACAGTTAACCTAGTACGTTTTTCATTATTTGTTATAACACATTATTTCATAAAGCGAAATTCACGAATCAGATCGCGATATATTCATTTTCCTAAAATAACCTCAAACAACTTCCTCAAACATTCAAATTTTGCATTTTTTTTTAGATTATTTTCTTCATAAAACGAGACATATGAATAGCGATAGACAAATTTTAGCGATTGATACACAACATCGTAAAATAAGACATGTTAGTAGGATCACGAGATATTTACTTATGAGTAGGATCACGTTATTTTTATTTTTTCTTGATAATCTTTAATAACTGACTTAAACATTATAATTACACGTCAATGCTCAGATATACATACAACTAAAATAGATGGATCGGATTCCACAAAAACAACCACTTGCATTTTCATACCTGCATAATTGAATTTTTTTTTCCGTTACATAATTTCATAAACGGGATTTACAAGTAAGATCACGCTATTTTCACTGACTACTGAATCAGACATTATGATTACGTGTCAATTTTTAAATTTTATTTTTCTAAACTATTGTTGCGAACACAACCAAATTAAATAGACCGGATTCAACAAAGTCGCCAGTTGTCACTTACCAAATACACAATTAACCAAGTACTTTTTTCATTTTTCGTTATAGCACGTTAATTCATAAAGCGAATTTATGAATTAAATTGTGATATATTTATTTGGGAAAAAACTCAAATATGCCACTGAACTATTAGAAATGGCTCATTTATGTCATCCGTCAAAAGTTGGGCTCATTTATGTCATCGCCGTTACAAAAACGGCTCATTCTTGCCATCACTTTTTAACAACTGGTTTTTAAAAACAGCATTGCCACATGACAACTTATTAGAGGGCCACATCATTTTTTATTTTTTTATTTTTAAATTTTTTTTTGATCCATTAAAAAAAATTTCATGCAACTTTTTGATCCATTGAAAATTAGTTTAATCTATACTTTTAAAATTTGATTAATTTTTCATGAATATATTCTTAAAACATTCTCGTTCGATTCTTTTTTTGTCATTTTTGACATATTAAGATTGTTTTCATATTTTACCTTTAATATTAATTATTTTTTGCTTCAAATTAGTTTCAAATACAATAGTAAACATCATTTAATAAATATATTATAATAAAATAGTTATTTTAATTGACGGACGAGTAACTAAAAGGGAGCGGAGAGAGTATACACTCCACGCTTTTTATCACTTTATTTTTTTATTTTTTTTTAAGATTCACGTTAACTAAAACTTTTATCATTTTTCAGTTGAAACTGAAGGGATATAGAAACATCAAATATTATCATTATATTATTAATAGTTAGCTTCTCATTTTGCCAACTCTACGTATACTCTATATGTCGTCATGTTGTCGCCTTCCTATTTTTGCAATGATAAATGATGATGCACAAAGTGTTACGTACAAATGTTGAATGCTGATTAGGGGCGGCTCAACCCTTTAGGAGAAAAGGCAGCCGCCTAAGACCACAAAATTTGAGGGACGTATTTTTGTTTAGTAATAATAAATTACAAATTTTAAGAAATATATTAAATACTATTATAGAAAAAAATTATATAAAAAAATAAAACGCAAGGCCTCCGTTTGATTTTTGCCTTAGTCTATAAATTTTCTTAAGCCGCCCCTGATACTATTGATGCCATTCTATGCTTAAGAAAAAAATAAAAAACTAAAATATTACTTATATTCAGCTGACAAAATATTTCATGTATGCTAAGACATACTATATGCTTAATTAGAATAGCGTTTGGTTATAAATTATAGTAGTAGATTAAAAAAAATAATTCTTTAAATATTTGTTTGATCATGAAAAATTAATCAAATTTTAAAAGCATAGATCAAATTAATTTTTAATGAATCAAAAAATTGGGTGGATTCTTTTTAATGGATAAAACAAAAATTGAAAAGAAAATTATTTTTTTAAAAAATAAAATAAAAAATGACGTGGCCCTCTAATAAGCTGTCACGTGGTAAGGTTGTTTTTTAAAACCGGATGTTAAAAAGTAATGGCATTGATGAGCCATTTTTTTAACGGCGATGACATAAATGAGCCCAACTTTTAACGAATGGCATAAATGAGCCATTTCTGATAGTTCAGTGGCAGATTTGAGACTTTTCCCTATTTATTTTCCTAAAATAACCTTAAACAACTTTCACAAACATTCAAATTTTGCATTTTTTTTCTAGATTATTTTTTTTTCATAAAACGAGATATATGACTAGAGATAGACAAATTTTAGCAATTGATACACAACATCGTAAAATAAGATATGTGAGTAGGATCACAAGATATTTGCTTATGAGTAGGATCACGTTATTTTTATTTTTTTAAATAATCTCTGATAACTGACTTAAACATTATAATTACACGTCAATGCTTAAATATACATACAACTAAAATAGATGGATCGGATTCCACAGAAACAACCACTTGCATTTTCACACCTGCATAATTGATTACTATTTTTTTGCCGTTATATAATTTCATAAAACGAGATTTACAAATAAGATCACGCTATTTTCACTTTCCCCCGACAATCTCTGACAACTGAATCAGACATTATGATTACGCGTCAATTTTTAAATTTTATTTTTTCTGAACTGTTGTTGTGAATACAGCCAAATTAAACAAATCGAATTCTACAAAGCCATCAGTTGTCACTTATCAGGTACAGAGTTAATCAAGTACTTTTTTTTATTATCGTTATAACACATTATTCAATAAAGCGAAATGTATGAATCAGATCGCGATATATTCATTTTTCTAAAATAACCTCAAACAACTTCGTCAAACATTCAAATTTTGCATATTTTTTTTCTAGATTATTTTATTCATAAAATGAGATATATGAGTAGAGACAGACGATTTTTAACAATTGATACTTTATATTTATCAACTACATATTTTGCTAATTTGTTTTCATTTTGAGCATAGCACAACATCGTTAAATAAGATATGTAAGTAGATCACAAGATATTTACTTATGAGTAGGATCACATTATTTTTATTTTTTTCTAGATAATCTTTGATAACTGATTCAAACATTATAATTACAAACCAATTTTCAAATATGTATACAATCAAATAAATAGATCGGATTCCACGAAAACAACCACTTGCATTCTCATGCTTGCATAATTTTTTTTTGTCGGTATATAATTATTTCATAAAACATGATTTACAAGCAAGATCATGCTATTTTCACTTTCCCCCGACAATCTCTGACAGCTAAATCAGATGTTATGATTGCGCACCAATTTTCAAAATTTAATTTTTCTGAACTATTATCGCGAATACATCCAAATCACACAGATCGAGTTCAACAAAGCCGCCAATTATTATTCACCAACTATACAGTTAATCAAGTACTTTTTTCATTATTCGTTATAGCACATAAATCCATGAAGTGAACCTATAAATTAAATCGCGATATATTACTTTCCTAAAATAACTTCAAACAACTTCCTCAGACATTCAAATTTTACAAATTTTTTTTTGCAAGATTATTTTCTCCATATTTTTTCCTTTTTCCAAATATTGAAAATGATGTTGGTTTTATCCATATATTATACAGTAAAAATAAATTTTAAAAATATTTAGGAAAAATGCTCTGTTTCCACTTGAACTATATACGAAATTGATAAGATATATTCAAACTTTAGGAGGATCCTATTATCCTGAACTAATTAAAACTATTTTCTCATATATTTGTTATTTTCCAAGATGGAAGAAAGAATCATAGTATCAAAATTAGACCAATAAACACCACTAGTAAACTTCGTGTAAAAAATGACCACGTTATCTAACATGTGACCTAATATAATCCTATAATAAAAACACCCCACCCCCTACGCCTACCCCACCTCCACCCCCACCCCCAATAATAAATATTTACATACATATTGACCCATAATTATATAGTTTTATTATATAGATATAGTGAGAGAAAACAAAGATTTTCTAGTGAGAGAGAAAACGTTACAACTACACCAAGTAGATTAGAATGAAAAAATAAAAAAGGAAAAAAATAATTCTTTTGTTTTCAAGATATATATGAAAGACCAAAATTTAAATATTTTTCCTTTAACATTGTTTTAAAACAGTTGTCAAACTGAAACAATTAAGAATAAATTAATTATTTTTTCCAACTTTATCCATATAATTAATTATTTCAGAATTAAGAGGCATATAAAAAGATTAAGATAAAATTATTAGTCAATTATACTTATAATTTATGTTTTCGTAACAGTTCTGTAAAATCTTATCCTGATAGCTAAAATAGATATGAAAGATCAATAAAATAAAATAAATAAATAAATATTTTATTAAAGTATATTGTATATGCATATTTTACGATTATCTAAAAAAACTGTTTTCGAAAGATCTGAACCATCAAACATAATAAAAATCAAATCTTGACCATAAAAAAAAATAAAAATAAAATCTTGGCATTGATTAGTATACCCCTACCCCACCCCCATTTTACCCCTACCCCCACTCTACCCCCACCCCCACGCCCACCCCACCAAATCTCAAACCTTCCAAAATCCCATTTACGTAGTAACCCATATTGGTGTAAAGTCGGTCCTGTTCCCTTTCGTTCTTATCCTCAATCACCACCACCTTCCTTGTATAGAGAAATATATATATATATATATATATATATACACATTATATATATATAAGACTTAATTAAGTTTTTATTTACTTTCCATATTTGTTCTTCCATGAAACTCTTATATACTAGTTCTTGTTTTTTCATCAAGTATAAACTTTTCATTTGTAACACCCATAGGTAAAAAAAAGGAAGCAAAAAAGAAAAAAAATTATTCTTCAAATTTTTTTTTGAATTTTCAAGAATCAAAGGAGTTTGCTCTAATTATGGTATAAAGTTCTAAACTTTTTTTATTATTAAAAAGTGTATTTTTGATATCCAAGTTCTTGTTTTTTTTTTTTTTTTTTTTTTTATTGTTGTTGTGTGTGTTTTTGGTGTTTGTGTGTGTGTTTGGGTCTGTTAAAACACGCTTTTGATTTCACCATTTGAATTTCAAGAATCAAATGAGTTTTGCTCTATTAATGGTATAAAGTTCCCAACTTTATTATTCAAAGAAGTGTTAATTATTCATATCCAAGTTCTTGTTTTTGCTGTGTGTGTGTGTGTTAATTATGTTGTTAAGATCTTGTTTTGTTTCATTCTTCTTAATCTTGTTGATGACTGTTCTGTCTCTGCTGACCTGGCTCTAATCCCAAAGTTGATGAATGTTCTTTACCCCTTTTGAGTTTTGATTTCACCATTTTTGAAATTCAAGAATCAATTGGAGTTTTGCTTTGTGTTTATTGCTGTTAATTATGGTGTATAGAAAGTGTTGATTTTTGATACCAAGGTAGTTGTTTTTGTGTTCTTTTTGGTGGTGGTAGTGTTTTTTTTTTTTTTTTTCTTGGTATCTGTCAAACACCCTTTTGAGTTCACCATTTGAATTTCAAGAATCATTGGTGTTCAACTTTATCAATTTAAAGTCTTGATTTTCATACCCAAGTTTTTGTTTTTGTGTTCTTTTTGGTGGGGTTGTCTGTGTTTTTGGTGTTTGTGTGTGTTTCTGTCAAGCACCCTTTTGAGTTCAGCATTTGAATTTCAAGAATCATTGGTGTTTGGTCTGTTTATTGTTCCTTATATGTTGTAAAAATCTCAACTTTTATCAATTTAAGTTCTTGATTTTCATACGCAAGTTGTTGTTTTTGTGTGTATTTTTTTTTGGTTTAGTCATTATGTTGTCAAGATCTTGTTTCAATCTGCTTAATCTTGATGACTGTTCTGTTGCTGATCGGGCTCGAATCCCAAAGTTGATGAATGTTCCAGGGATACTAACAGATTTTGATGGAGGAGAAGAGAAAGGAGGATTTGAAGTTGCTCTTGCTTCTTCACCTGGTGTGACGAATGGGAGTAGAAGGATCATTGTAGCAAATCAGTTACCAGTGAAAGCTTTTAAGGATGAAAAATGGTGTTTTGAATGGGATAAATTTGCTTTGGATACATTGATTTTGCAGCTTAAAGATGGTTTGCCATCAGATTTGGAGGTCATTTATGTAGGTTGTTTGAAAGCTGATATCGAATTGAATGATCAAGACGAAGTTGCGAACTTCTTGTGGGAGAAATTTAGGTGTGTTCCAACTTTCTTGTCATTAGATTTGATCAACAAGTATTACCATGGCTTTTGTAAGCATTATTTATGGCCTTTGTTTCATTACATGTTGCCTGTTACACCTAGTCATGGTGTAAGATTTGATAGGTCTAATTGGTTGGCATACGTATCGGCGAATAAAATTTTTGCTGATAAAGTTTATGAGGTGATTAATCCAGATGAAGATTATGTTTGGATTCAAGATTATCACCTCATGGTTTTGCCTACTATGTTGAGGAAAAAGTATAGTAGGATAAAAGTTGGTTTTTTCCTTCATAGTCCTTTCCCGTCGTCTGAAATTTATCGAACATTGCCTGTTAGGGATGAGATTTTGAGGGCTTTGTTGAATTGTGATCTTGTTGGTTTTCAGACTTTTGATTATGCTAGGCATTTCTTGTCATGTTGTAGTAGGATGTTGGGCTTGGATTATCGGTCCAAAAGGGGTTACATTGGTATTGACTATTTCGGTAGAACTGTGACTATTATGATCCTTCCTGTTGGTATTCACATGGGGCAGATCCAAAATGTTATGTCGTTGCCTGATACGGGGAAGAAAGCAAAGGAGTTGAAAGAGAAGTATGCGGGGAAGATCGTGATGTTAGGTATCGATGATATGGACATGTTTAAAGGGATTGGTTTAAAGTTTTTAGCAATGGGACAGCTTTTAGAGCAAAGCCCGGCGTTGAGGGGAAGGATCGTATTGGTTCAGATTACGAACCCCCCAAGAAGTAGAGGGAATGATATCAAAGAGGTTGAAGAAGAGGTTAAGAAGATCGCTACTGAGATCAATAGGAAATATGGGGAACCGGGGTATGAACCTATTGTTTGTATTAACGGTCCGGTTTCTACGCAGGAGAAGATTGCACACTATGCGATTTCCGAGTGTGTTGTTGTTAATGCCGTTAGAGATGGAATGAATTTGGTTCCTTATGAGTATACGGTTTCCAGGCAGAGCAGCAGTAATTTGGATAAGGCCTTGGGTCTAGGTGATGGACAACGACGAAAGAGTATGATTGTTGTTTCCGAGTTCATCGGCTGCTCTCCGTCGCTTAGTGGTGCCATCAGGGTCAATCCGTGGGACGTTGAGAGTGTAGCCAATGGTATGTTTTCGGGATCCATGATGAATGAGTTGGAGAAAGAATTGCGTCATGAGAAACACTACAAATATGTTTCTTCTCATGACGTTGCATATTGGGCGAGGAGTTTCGATCAAGACCTCAAGAGAGCTTGTGGAGAGCATTATGGCAAGAGATGTTGGGGCATTGGCCTTGGTCTTGGTTTCAGGGTCGTTGCCCTCGGTCCGAATTTCAGGAAGCTTTCGGTAGCACATATTGTCTCTTCTTATAAATTGACAAAAAGCAGACTTATCCTACTCGACTATGACGGTACTATGTTGCCAGAGGATAAGCTCGACAAAGCCCCAAGTGAGGAAGTCATCTCAATTCTGAATGGTTTGTGCAGTGATCCAAAGAATATCGTGTTTATTGTGAGCGGCAGAGGAAAGGATACGCTCAGCAAGTGGTTCTCTCCGTGTCCGAAACTTGGCTTGTCAGCGGAGCATGGTTATTTCACTAGGTAACAACTTGACCTTTTATAATTCAAGATTAGATTTTTATCTTTGTGCTGCTGCTATAATCACTTTTCAATTGCTTTGTGTCTCGTTAAGGTGGAGTAAGGATTCCGATTGGGAATCTCGTCCTGTACCTGCAGACCTCGATTGGAAAAAAGTGGTTTTGCCTATTATGGAGAAATACACTGAGGCAACAGATGGTTCGTCGATAGAGCAGAAGGAAAGTGCACTAGTGTGGCATCATCTTGAAGCTGACCCTGACTTTGGTATTTGGCAGGCTAAAGAGCTAGTTGATCACCTCGAGAGCGTCCTTGCTAACGAGCCTGTTGTCGTTAAACGAGGCCAGCACATTGTTGAAGTGAAACCACAGGTATGAAAAATCACACACCCTTGCTACAATAATCCGTCAATTACATGCAAAATCATCATATACGCGTATACAAATCTATTCTGCAGGATGTAAGCAAAGGTCTAGTCTTTCAAAGCCTCTTGGCCTCGATGCAAAGCAAAGGGAAGTCCCCCGATTTCGTTTTGTGTGTAGGTGATGACAGATCGGATGAAGACATGTTCGAGAGCATTGCAAGTTCTTTAGACAACAAATCTCTGTCTGACCACACAGAAGTCTTTGCCTGCACCGTCGGCCAGAAGCCGAGTATGGCTAAGTACTATCTGGATGATCCATCTGAAGTCATAAAAATGCTTCAAGGCCTTTCAACAGCTAGTGCAGCAATGCAGCTACCACCTAAGTCGCCGGTCCATCAAGCCGCCGCCGCCTCCGTTGACGATCACTCCATAGATAAGAGTCCTACATCCTTTGTATAGAAAAAAACATCATAGAATTCAGAGGTCATATGCAAAGAAACAGTTGAAAGAAACATAGTTTTAATAGTTTTTCAGCAAATTTCCATTTTCACAGCCAGCCCATTAGGGAGTTGAAGGTTTAGTACATTTGTTGGTTCATAGTTACTCTTATGACTTGTCTAGGGCAGGTTGTATACAGTGTAGTTACTGGATTCTCAAGGTGATAGTACTACATTTTTTTGGGTAAAAATTATAAATGGCTCATTTGAACCTTTTTGGTTGGTTCCATTCATCTTAAAAATTTTCATGTTCCACAGAGACTTAAGTTGCTCGGACTCTTCACTTTTGATGCCGCGCCCGTGTCGGATTCTTCAAAAATTTGCTACTTTTGGAGAATTCGACGTGCACCCACTGACATTTTTGAAGAGTCCGAGCAACATAGCACATTACTAATGCATCAATGGTATAGTACTTGCACCCCAAGAGTGTAGTGGTTCTTTTATGTTGCCTTTGGAACTAATGTTGTTGGAAGTATACAACATTAATGCTTGGTTATGGCTATTGAGGAACATTGCTAAGTTTAAGGTTTTCTTTTTGTTGAGATCGATATTGATGGTACTGACGATCTTCTATTTGATGAGATCGATATTTGATATTGACAGAAGGGAAGCCTTGGAGTAACCGGTAAAGTTGTCATGTGATCAGGAGGTCACGAGTTCAAGTTTTGGAAACAGCTTCGAGCAGAAATGTAAGTTAAAGACTAGTTTTGGAAACAGCTTCGAGCAGAAATGTAAGTTAAGACTGCATACAATACTCTTGCGGTGGGATCCTTCCTCGAACCCTGCACATACTGCATCGGGTTGCCCTCTTGATATTTGATAGTGACGATCTTGATGCTAGTGATGATATCTCTTTTGCTTGCTCGAATCCTGTCGATCAAGCAGCAACGATAGTTGGCCGGCCATAGTGATCGCAATGCTACAACCGTGCCAAGTGGAAGAGTCGTCTCTCAACTAATAATCAAGCTCAAGCTTGAATCGCGTTGAGCTTGGATAGAGTTGGGGTGTAGTGATTTGACAGGGTTGAGTGGAAGGGTCATCGCTCAACGGATATCATGTAGTGAGCTTAAACTAACCTTAAACAAGTTAGGGGTAGAACTAGCAAGCATTTTACGAGTTCAGACGATTTCAGTGACTTTAACTCAGATCATATATATAATTAGTATTAGTAGAGAAATCTATAATATTCAAGTCATGAATTTGTCTAGCTACAAAAAAGTTTTGGGACATACATAATTGCAAGAAGTCCATAATTAATTAATTAGATCCACAAATGCTTTATCCATTTCTTGGAAACAACTCAAAAAATGGGGAATACTAAACGCATATATCCTAATAGATAAAATTAGTACTATTCCAAGAATGTTCCCAAGATTTTGCTGCTTCTTGTGAACCTCTTTTGGATGTTTTATCTCAATTTTTAACACTTGTATTTTTGTACCATTTCAATATTATATTGCCATTTATTAATTAGCTTTAACATAGGTTCGAGTCGTGAAATCAGTCACTAATACTCTTTGTCTACATCAAACTTTTTCGGATAAGTGGCGCAATTAAAATCTTCATTGAGGGGTTAAGAAGTAAATATACGAACTAGTCGAAGGGGGTTCAACATCTACTATTTATGCATAAAAAATATTTTCAATCATGTAAAACTAGTATAAAAACAGTATAATTTTTCGTTGAAGGGGGACCCCCTGGAGCACATGTAGCTCTGCCCTTGCTTCGGGTATGGCCCTACCCTAAACCCTGCTAACGTGAGATAGCTGTGAAATCAGTCACTAATATTTGTTGCCTACATCATACCTCTTTGGAAATGGCCTTTCCCTAAACCCTGATAACGTGGGATAGCCGTGAAATCAGTCACTAATACTTGTTGTCTACCTCACACCTCTTCGAGTATGATTCTTTCCTAAGCCCTGCTAGCGTGGAATAATCGTAAAATCAGTCACTAATACTTGTTGCTTACATCACACCTCTTTGAATATGGCCCTTCTCTAAGCCCTGCTAATGTGGGATAGCCGTGAAATCAATCACTAATACTACTTGTCCATATCACCCCGTATGACCCTTCCCTAAACCTTGCTAACGTGGAATAGCCGTGAAATCAGCCACTAATACGTATCGTCTACATCACACCTCTTCAAACATGACCCTTCCCTAAACCCTACTAACGTGGGATGGCCGTGAAATCAGCCACCGTGAAATCAGCCACTAATACGTATCGTCTACATCACACCTCTTCAAACATGACCCTCCCCTAAAACCTACTAACGTGGGATGGCCGTGAAATCAGTCACTAATACTTGCTGCCTACATCACACCTCTTCGAATATGGCCCTTCTTTAAACCCTGCTAACGTGTGATATATAGCTGTAAAATCGGTCACTAATACTTGTTATCTACATCATACCTCTTCGGATACGACTCTTTCTTAAACTTTGCTAATGTGAAATGCTTTGTGCTCGAATTGCCCCCTTGTTTATCTAGATATAAACAAAAAAATGAAGGTGGTTGTTGTATTTTTGTATCAATTCAATGGAAACGTAAAGTTAAAAATAGTTTGGTCTTGGCATGCTTATTTGCTAGTCATTTCTTATCTCTTTTGTTAATATAATATACTATATAGTTTATGCATAACATGCCAAAGACTTGATATAATGAAGAAAAGTTCATATTTATCTATAGATTTTTTTTAAAATATTTATTTGGTTGGAAGATAAGTGCCTAATTAATCTCTTGGTCTTGTTTGTTGTCCCAATTCACAAATTTTTACTTTATTTCTATTTAAATCCGTGTCACTTTATGCTTCTCGAGATTCAAATTATATAAACTTCAAAATACTTATTACTTCCTTAATATGTGGAGTACTTTTATTTTCAGTTCTTCGATATTCAAAAATTAATTATTATTTTTTGTAAAATTTTGTATCCGATCAAATACTATCACATAAAATAATATAGGAAGGAAAGAGTTAGGAAACCACTTCTAAAATTTGTAATGATAGGACAATACTTCTTGACAAGATAAAGGAACTATCCAAATAAGTTGATAGTACGAAAGGATAAATATTGATTTCTTAATGAATTTAATAATCAATCAAATGCGAGATCAAAAATTTCGCTAAGGGTGTTCGAAATTATATATAGTATATTGAATTTATATATTTTGTATAATTCTTATATACATAATATAATTTTTCAATGAAGAATATCAATTAATTACCTTAAACTATATGTGGCTACGCAATCGTAAATAATGTGATAGGAACACACACAAAAAAAAAGATAAAATAAATTATAAATCTTGTGTTATAATTTATACTTCGTAACTGTCATGGAAATTAATGTTTATAATTGTTTGGTTTGGAAGATAAGTATCCAATATTTTTTTATACTATCTTTTGGTACTTGTTTGTTAAATTTTTTATTCTTTTAATTGTAATGTGATAAAGATTAAAAAAATATTATAAGTACAGAATACAAACTTATGATATGTCAATTTGCAAAAGATGATAAGATAAAGAACTATTCTAATAGTAATAATTATTAGAATTATGCTCCTAACTTTCTTATCATTGGAAAGATTGTTTAAATAACAACACTTAATGTGAATTTTTGAGAAATATTATTCATTGAAAAATTCTATTATATTTAGTTCATTCGAATCTTTTTGTAAAAAAGGACATTATATATATAAAAGAATATTTTTTTTATTGTATGTATTGAGGACAATAGTGAACTCTCTTGATGAAAATCTGGCGTCCGTTACTGATTGATAGTGATGAAAAACATTATTGTAAAATTCCATTTGTAAGTGATACTTTCATTTTTAGAATAAATGTACAATCAATGAAAAGGGGTGAAAAAAGATCTAAGATGAAAAGTCTAACCTCTACAAATTAATTTTGACAGAGTAATAAAGGCTTATCCAAATAATAACTAATGATTAAATTCCATTGATTCATAATTGTTTCATAATTATTGAAGAATTCTATCATAAATGTCCTCTCAAATTTGGATAAATTAATTCTTGATCTTTTTTATATTCCTTTTTTTTTTTTTTTGTTATTTATGTGCTCCTAGCACAATCGTACTACTAAATAAACGTGAATTTTCGATAAAAATTTCCTTCAAATATTTATCAGAAACATTTTCGATGGAAAAATAGCACTTTAATTTGAGCTATGCGCTTCTCATCAATGATTCAACGCATACTGCACACATGCGACGAATAAAATAACCGCTATCATTTTAATTAGAATATAAGAATGAAGGTCGATGACGCAGGAAGAGAATGTTATTTAGATATTGACGTATTATATATATCAAGTCTTAGTAGGTGATGAATAATGAAGATTTTGACAAAACTGAAATGGATGTAGCAGTAGCTCGTTGGAATCTTCAGTAACATAGATCTCATTCCGATACATAAAATCTTATGTATCAATAATACAAAAAAATATTCTGATACACAATTTTTGTCATTACATAAGAATAATGTATCGGGATGAGTGTGTCTTGAAATATGACAAAAATTATGTATCTAAATGAACATAAGACTTATGTATCGAAATGAGATGTGTGTTACTGATACAATAAGACTTAGGCATCGGAATGAGATTTGTATACTGATACATAAGAATTATGTATTGGGATGAGTGTCTCTTGTGTGAATTTGGGTGGATAGTGGTGTTTCACCGGTTGGCTAGTTGGAGCGACGGTTATGTGCTTTTCGACGAAGAGGAGGAGATTTTTTATTTTTGAGTATGGGATTCAGCCGAAACAGTGCCCGGCGGTGGAGGGTTTAACGAGTTAGAGCTCGTGGCAGTTTGGAGTTGTTGTGGTTGCTCCGCCGATGCAAGTTCGACGAGGATGGAGCTTGGATCGGTGTAGACTGAGGGAGTGTTCCGCTAGTGTGTGTTAACGGAGAAAAAAGGATGTATTTGGATGGAGTTGGAGTTGTGGGTAGTGATGTATCTGGTGATGATGTATCAACGTTAAGTGATGTATCCGAATGATTAAAATTCAGACTTTAAAGTAATTTTGATAAAAAATAGGATAATGAGTAATTAACACTTGGGGGTCGTTTGGTTGGGAAATTGTTATCCGGATTAGTTATCCCGGGATAACTTATCTCACCGTGTATATGGGATAAGTTATCTCATCACTAAGGGGAAAGTGGTGGGATAAGTGATCCCGGGTTGGATTAATCCCTCCAACCAAATAAGGTATTAAGTGGTCTTTTATTTTATTCTGAGATAACTTATCTCTTGAATTTTTTATACCTCAAACCAAACGATCCCAAAGTATTGAGATTTACGTAACTTTTATTTTTTTATGAACTTTGTCTATATCTTAAATAGTGGTCCAGCTGCTATCTCATCACTTGGGCCCAAGTCCAACTATCAGATGGGCTCCTTTGCTTGAAAGCCCAACTAGTAATGGGCTTTTATCTTTGACGTGAGACGAGTCTCTTAAGCATCTTTAGAAGTTCTTACGGTTTACTGTGTTATTCTGACTCTTTAAAATGTTCGAAAATGCGTGTTGAATTCTTCAAAAGTAAAATTTTTTTGAAGAAAACATGACATAAATACGACGTCGTAAGTGAAGCGTGCCCATAACTTAGACGGTTTGTATAATTACTCCTCGCATCCATCTTTCCTTGTTAGCTTTTTCATTTTAGAATGTTCTACCATACTTGTCCAGTTTATAAAATCAATAGGTAATTTATCTATTTTTATTTATTTTACATTTAGCATTAAGTAAGATTTATTATCTAACGTATTTTTTAAAGCATTAAATTTATTATATTCAAAAGATAATATAGTAAAGTTATTTTTATCATTTACTATTTTTTAATTCTTACGTCCATAGAAAAACGAACAAGTAAATATGAACGGGAAGGTACTTCTTTGCAACTTTTAAATTAAGATGCATGGTGCATGCAACAATTAGTTCAAAGGTCAAAAGTTTTTTTTTTTTTTTAGTTTTTCATTTGTTGTTCGGTACCTGCATTGGAACCCGACTAATTTGAATTCGTACCCGCCGGACAGGGCTAATTCCAATAAAATATCCTTTGGAAGTCGAGAGTATTTATTTATTAATAAAAAGAAAAAATAAATGATCTTGGTATTAATCATGTTAGTATGCCAAGATTTGTTCCATTATTCTTGTTTTTCAATATATATATGTTTGATTTTTATATTAAATATCAAAGTCAGCTTGAATCTGAATTCGTGCTAGAAAATTTTATATTTAATTAAGAATAAAAAAGTATTTAATAATTCATGACAATGCTCATGGGTGGTCATTGATTTTTTGCTTTATTTTCTACTTTTAGGTAGTGATAAATGTCAATTTCACGAAGCATCACCAAACAAATTAAAAAGAAAAAAACAAAATACTAAGCATCATTATTAAAAGATTATGGTAAGAATTATTAAATATTATGGTAAGATGATAAGTATCTTTTCGTTATTAATTATAAATCTCTGAGTTTGAACTTTAGTATAAAGAGTAAAATCGTCTTTGATAGAAAACACTTTACCATTTAAAGGATAACTTTTCGACTCGAATTCAGATTAGTCAAATCCTAAAATGAATCAAATAAAATGAATGACAGACATTCAGAGAGTTGTTGCAAAATTTACTAATTTATTTTTTGAACGATGAAGTATAATCTTTAAGTTTTTAGTCAACGTTTAAAAAGTACAAGAAAAATAGCGATACTTAAATGCAAAAATAATATTCGGACAAAAATGTCCTACTTGAAATAAGAAAAAAGTTATAAGGTTTGAACATCACGAATCATTTCTTGATTTCAAACTTATATATAAGTTTAAATGTTATAAGTTCTTCCTTGATTTTAAAACTTATCGAAGTTTTGAATTCGCCTCAGATAGCAGAAACAAGTTGAATATGACCGTCTTTGTAATCACAAGTCACAATCAAATGGTCTCTAATTTCATCAGGGGCGGACCTATAGCCAATTTTTTTTATACTCGAGCACTCATTAAATTCGACGCAGATTAGGTATCATTATATAAAAAGTGTATAAAATTTGGTATAAAATTTAGAAAAGCACCCAGCAAGCTAAGAAAATGGTTGGGTGTTTTAGTTTTCAGGCAGAACCTTAAAGTTTAGGACGTCAATATATGTGTTCGAACCTTCCACACACCCACGACCCCTAAATTCTGAATTCGCGACTGACTCATATGACATAAAGAACATTGTGTATCAGTTGACATCCAATATTTTGTATTCGGTTTTTTGTAAAGAGTCTAGCCTACATTGAAAGTCATAAGCTAAATTTTGCTTTATATCTTGCCTTATTTAATTGATATTTGTGGTCCGATCTTTCTTCGAACCCCGCAAATAATGAAAGTTTTAGTATATTGAACTACCTATCTTGCCTCGTTTTGAAATAACATATATTCCCATGGTATACTTCTTAAAGTATGAGAACAACAACGTATCTGGTATAATTCCACATAGTGGGGTCTTAGAGGTAAAACAATAGATTTTCGACTCAAATAAAAAATAGTCTAAAGCGATTCCGAAAAAGAAGTAATAGAAATACAAGAAATTAACAACAAATAGTAGCAAAATAAACAAATAGTAAAAGAACAATAACTATACTAAAATAATATGATAATTAAAGTACAAAATTACAAATAATAAGTATAAATTCACTTAATTCATAACTTATCCTTCTGTAGATAATTCATAACTATTTATAGTATTTTTCATGCAGTTATCAAAAATCTAAACTTATCTAATTAATGTTATTCAATATAACTTTAAAAATTAATCAAATCGACTCTTGTTAAGCAAACGTGATAAGTAAAAGAAAACGGTTAGAGTAATAGTAGCTTTATAAAATAATACAATCTACTTCGACCAAATTTTCAGTTACAATTTACAAAATTAAAAAAAGAAATCCCAATTTTTTTGCGTTTTTATAATAAAGCAGAAAATATCTAGAAGGCATGACTTTTTCTTCTTCTTTTTCTACTATTTTTTCTTTTCATTATGGAGAAAATTAAGAATAATTTTTTTTTTGATAGATCCACTAGCAGCCATGCCTCCAATAGGATAATTTCTTTTTAAAAAAAACATAAATTCTAATGGGACCCACAAATGAATATGACTTCACATGGAAAAAACATCTTTTTTTTTAAAAATAAATAAATAAATAAATGCAACTTCATCTTTTAATTATTTTTTATTAGTATTATAGTCCTGTTGTGGTCAACATTTCTTGACTAATTGAATCTGGCCCCTTAATTAACTCCATAATTTAATACTTAATTATTACTTAAAATTAATTACTTTCTCCATTCACTTTTACTTTTCTAATATTTCAAAAAATGAATTTTCATTTTTAGTCCTTCTTACTACTTTTAACATATTCTCATGTTACCAAAGCCTTAATTATTTATTTTTAAATTATTTTTAAGATTTTATTATTTAATTAATAGAGGTAGAATATTAAAATAGTCACGTTTAAATATGATAAGTAAAAATAAACGTGAGTATTCTGAAATCTTAATGTCAAATATAAATATGATAAATAAAATTAAACAAAAAAATATATATGTTAAGTACAAATATAACAAGTAAAACTGAAAAGCGTACTTTGAAATATTCCAAATCTAAATAAAACCACTGACACAACCATTCAATCTTTAACCCTGAGACACAACTATAAAACATACTTTCAAGAATGTTTTTTTTTTTTGAAAAAATTATTTAATTGGTTAAGGGTATTTTGGGTATTTTATGTCTAGTTCACTGTTCCCTTCTGTCCACTTTTTCCTACAAGTCTTGTGTAGTGTTCACACATTAGAAGAAAATAAATGAAAAGAGTAAAGGGGGTTTAAGAAAACCCAATTCTTGAATTTTTATTTTTTTTTGACTTGGAATGGAGCTTAAGAAGGAGAGGCTTGTAAGGTATATAATATTTTTGTTTTGTGTTTTTAATTTTTATGTTTGTTTTTGGTTTAGTTTGTGTGATTTGATGAATTGTTGTGTAGTAATATGAAGAAGAAAAAGTGAAAAAAAAAAGATTTGTTTTTTGTGGTTTAGTGGTGAGATTAGAGCTTTGGGTGTTTAAAGATTGGATTTTTATTTGGTTCTTTATTGTTCTTGGTGTTAGATATTGATATATTGTGTTTTTCCATAATATGAGTTGGAACATATGTTGTGTTGTACAATTTTGTGTTTTGATTTTTTTTTTCAATGAAAGATTATTTAGTTAGCTTAGTGAGGTTCTATTGAAGCGCGGACAAATTTTCTAGTTTTATCATAAGCTGGGGTTGTACAATTTTGTGTTTTGATTTTTTTACTAGAAGATCATGTAGTTAGCTCAATGAGGTTTTTTCGAAGCGCGGGCAAGTTTACTAGTTGAATTGTACAAATTTGTGTTTTGATTTGCTCACTAGAAGATTATTTAGTTAGCTTAGTGAGGTTCTATTGAAGCGCGGACAAATTTACTAGTTTTATCATAAGCTGGGGTTGTACAATTTTGTGTTTTGATTTTTTTACTAGAAGATCATTTAGTTAGCTCAATGAAGTTTTCTCGAAGCGCAGGCAAATTTATTAGTTTAATTGTATAATTTTGTGTTTTGATTTGTTTACTGGAAGATGCGAGAAGTGAGGTTGCGTTGGTTCGGGAGAAGGTGGGAGTGGCTTTGGTAGAGGACAAGATGTGAAAAGTGAGGTTGCGTTGGTCCGGGCATGTGATGAGAGGGACGCGGATGCTCCAGTTCGGAGGTGTGAGAGGCTGACTATGGATAGTTTTAGGCAGGGTAGAGGTAGGTCGAAGAAATATTGGAGGGAAGTGATTAGGCAGGACATGAGGCAGTTACAACTTACGACAGAAGATATGACCCTTGATAGGAAGATGTGGACGACGCGGATTAGGGTAGAGGGCTATTAGGTGGGAGTACGTTCGTAATAGTAGGAAAGAGTGCTCTGTTTGTATTGGTGCTTGTAGTATCTTGTAGTCTCTTGTTCTCAGTGTTTCTATGATTTTCTATTGCAAGTTTATAATATTACTTCGTGGGTGTCTTGTTTTCTTTAATATCTAGCGGTGTGCGACCCCTTGTTTGTTGTTTGCTTTTATGTTTTGTTATATTTGTTATCTATCCTGAGCCGGGGGTCTATCAGAAACAGCCGCTCTACTTCATCTGAGGTAGCGGTATGGACTGCGTGCACTCTACCCTCCCCAGATACCACTTTGTGGGAATACACTGGGTGGGTAAGTTGTTGTTGTTGTTGTATTTGTTTACTGGAAGTTCAGTTAGTTAGTACAATGAGGCTTTCTTGACTATAAAAAGCGCGGGCGAATTTACTAGTTTTATCATAATCAAGGACTTTCGTGTTTAGCTCATAGTTGATTTATGCATTCTTAGAGAACAGGGTAGTTTTTCTGTGATATATATTGCTGAGAGAACATTGGGTGTTTAAAGATTGGATTGTTTTGGTTCAATGCGGTTTTCTCGAAGTGCGGGCAAATTTACTAGCTTTATCATAAGCTGGATTGTACAATTTTGTGTTTTGATTTCTTTACCGGAAGATCATTCAGTTAGTTCAATGAGGTTTTCTCGAAGCGTGGGCAAATTTCCTAGTTTTATCTTAAGCTGGATTGTACAATTTTGTGCTTTGATTTCTTTACCGGAAGAACATTTTTGTTAGTTCAACGAGGTTTTCTCGAAGCGCGGGCGAATTTACTAGTTTTATTGTAAGCTGGATTGTATAATTTTGTGTTTTGATTTCTTTACCGGAAGAACATTTTTGTTAGTTCAATGAGGTTTTCTCGAAGCGCGGGCAAATTTACTAGTTTTATTGTAAGCTGGATTGTATAATTTTGTGTTTTGATTTCTTTACCGGAAGATCATTTAGTTCGTCCAATGAGGTTGGAAATTTCCTAGTTTTATCATAATCAAGGACTTTCTTGTTCTTCGGTATCATCAGTGTTTTTTGTGTTTCGAATATCAGATTATTTCGTTTTTCATACTGTTCATTCCTACGTATGTTGTGTACTGCTCTTCATTTCACATTATCTCATCGTTATTACTGCTCTTATTTCTGTATCCCCCTTTTCAAACTGCTAGGATCTAAGTTGCTCGGACTCTCCAAAAAATTTGCCGCACCTGTGTCGGATCCTTCAAAAATACTCTATATTTGGAAGATCTGACACTCACCCATCAACATGTTTGAAGAGTCCGAGCACCATAGGCTAGGATAGGCTTTATTTCAAGCCGAGGGTCTATCGGAGACGACCTCTCTATCCCTATGAGGTAGGGGTAAGGTCTACGTGAGATTACACTGGTTATGTTGTTATTATAAGGACTTTCTTGTTAAGCTCATAGTTGATTTATGCATTTTTTTTTAGGTTCTACTCCGGTGAAAAGCAACAAGTTAGTTTTTTGGGAGGAAAAGCAGACGGTTCGAACGTTGAGAAATCATCTTCTGGCTATAAATTGTCGTTTCCATTATTCAACTCCGATGGCGGATACAAACTCACAGATACTCTTAAGTTTGGGAGATCTAAGGTGTATCCTGACGATCACGAGTCTTGGAGAGAGCGAATTTTTGATCCGGGAAGTGACCTAGTAATCCAATGGAATCGAATTTTTATTATATCATGCTTGGTGGCGCTGTTTGTTGACCCATTGTATTTCTATTTGCCCATCATACAAGGAACTAAAGAGTCGAGTTGTGTGAAAACGGATTTGAATTTGCGAATCATCGTCACCATTTTCCGAACTATAGCAGATTTTTTCTATCTATTACATGTGTTCATTAAGTTCCGGACTGCTTATATTGCCCCAAATACAAGGGTATTTGGGAAGGGTGAGCTCGTCATGGATCCCGGAAAGATTGCTCGAAGATATTTAAGATCGGACTTTTTCATCGATCTGATTGCAACTCTTCCTCTACCTCAGGTACGTTATTTCGCGAGAAGCATTTTTCCTTATAAACCATTTCACAAGCTTACATGCTTGCATAGAGTTTTTCGAGAATTTACCAATAGCAAATAATACGTACAAAAGGCTTTTTCCGTTGCTTAAAATTGATAATATTGCAATACTACATATCACTTCAAATCTAGTCTTTTATGAAAGAATGGAACACGTTGAAGTAGATTGTCATTTCATTCGACAAAAAGATTGAATCCGGATTCATTATTACGAGTTTTGTCAACTCAAAAAACCAACTAACTGATGTTCTCGTAAAAGTACGTTGAGGAGTATACATTTGTGGAAAGCTAGGAGTATACGTATATACATCCATCTTGAGGGGAGTGTTAGACTATGTTGTTCGAACTCTTCAAAAATGTCAACTGGTGCGTATTAGATTCTCCAAAAGTAGTGTATTTTTGGAGAATCCGACACGGGTTCGGCATCGAAAGTGAAAAGTCCTTTCAACTTAGGTATTAAATATGGTTAAAATATATACCGTGTAAATATTGAAAGACTATCATATTTGTGATTAGGAGATTTTGTGGGAATGTAATTATTGCCTTTTGATATCTAAGTCGACAGAAGTCCCGAGGTCGAATCACCGCCACCAAAAAGCAAAAGATATATCCGTGTACTTGACCAATGAAAAAGGAATCAGGCCGACATGTGAAGGAGCGTGTTGATTATTTAAAAGTATGCTCTCTTGAACAACTACAACTAGTTGTTACAAAGAGCATACTTTAAGTAATTAATTATAATGTATCGTATTACCTTTAAGTGGCTTTAAAATTCTTCATCGATAAGCAGTTTGTTTCTTCTGATTATACTATACGCTACGTGAGCATAACGGTAGCCTGATCTCTGACAAGTGTTAGCCTGATTTCGGACTTGTGATTGTGCCACTCAGTTCCAATTTCTTGTCTCTAACTATGTTTGCTTGGACACTTCAAAAATGTCAGCGGGTGCGTGGCAGATTCTCCAAAAGTAGAGTATATTGGGAGAATCCGACACGGGTGCGGCATCGAAAGTGAAGAGTCCGTGCAACTTAGGTTTCTAATTGGTGTTAGAGTATTTGAAGCATTACGTGTCAAGAACGCGACAACAAGTTCTTCTAGTCCGATCCCCAGACTGCAACAAGGTAAGGCTGTGTACAATAGACCCTTGTGGTCCGGCCCTTCCCCCGACCCGACGCATAGTGGGAGCTTTAGTGCACCGGGCTGCCCTTTTTTTCGTTCTTCTGGTCTCATCAGTCCTCGTTGCTTTTGAAATTTCACTACTTTTACCGTAATAGAGCAGCGTGTGATGAAAAAGTAATCTTTCTTGCAGATTGTTATCTGGTTTATTATTCCAGCGACGAGAAGCCATGCTAATCATAACAATAATGCTCTTGCGCTGATTGTCCTAATCCAATATGTTCCCAGACTGTATCTTATATTCCCGTTAAGTTCACAGATTATCAAAGCAACTGGAGTTGTCACAAAAACGGCTTGGGCTGGCGCTGCATATAATCTACTTCTCTACATGTTGGCAAGTCACGTATGTAGCTCCAACACCTTTATTTTCAAAATTTTCGTACGAGAAGTTGTATTATTTCTCCTGTAATTTCTGTTACTATGTGCTGTCGTTTGTGCTTCAATTATTTCAGTATTTTTTTGTAGTTACTGTTTTTATTTTTTCAGACTGCTTTGTCATGCTTTCTATAGTATTTTGCCATGATTTCTTAACTTCGGTTATTTCTTTTTTTGATATGCTTTTCGTTGAGCCCGAGGGTCTATTGGGAACAACCTTTCTACCTCCTAAGGTAGGGGTAAGGTTTGCGTACACACTAAACTCTATGTTTCTCGGACTCTTCAAAATTGTCATTGGGGTGTTTGTCGGATCCTTCAGAAGTAGTGCATTTTTGAAGGATCCGGCACTGGTGCGACAACGTTTTTGGAGAGTCTGAGCAACTTAGCTCTAAACTCCCTAGACCTCACTTGTGGGATTACGCTGGGTATGTTGTTGTTGTTTGTATGCTTTAAAAGTCTGGTTAATTGTGGTATTAACCCGTGAACGTCACAAAGTATTGGTTGAAAACGTCTGATGTTATGCACAGGGGTTGCGCTTCTCTTTCTTTTCATTTTTTTATTCATTTCTTAGAGTTGATATAACGACAGAGTATTTTTTTTTCTTTCTTTATCTTTAGGTTATAGGGGCAGCATGGTATTTGCTGTCGATCGATCGGTACACTTCTTGCTGGAAATCAATATGCCGAAATGAAGCCAGCTCTACGCAGTGTGTTCTTCGATACTTGGATTGTGATATGTTTGACGATGATGTTCGTAAGAGTTGGGCAAGTATCACCAAGGTATTTGAACGTTGCGATCCCGATGGACATAGTACTTTTAAATATGGAATATTTGAAAACGCAGTTGATAAGGATGTTGTCTCCTCAAGTTTTATAGCAAAGTACTTCTATTGCTTGTGGTGGGGCTTGCAACAACTGAGGTAATTTTCCTATGTGGTTGGATAAATGATGATGTCGTTTACATTTATAATGTTCTTATCTAGTGTTTTTGTCCGCACATTGTTTAATGGTAACCTATTTAGACATTTTCGATCTCGAAAGCGCATGGTAACAACCTCCCGCTAAATTTGAGCACCCCACCCAAGGGTGTGGCCTGGTGGTCGCTGACGTAGATTGAGAACCGTGAGGTCTCATGCTCGAATCCTAGCGGAGACAAAAACGCTTGGTGTTTTCTTGCCATTTGTCCAAGCATGCATGCACATAGTTACACGGTACAATACCCTGTTAAATTAATCGAGATGCCCAATGGCTTATCATATAGTACCTCTTAAGTAACTCAAGTTCAAATTAATCGAAATAGAATTAGTTTATTTGGATTTGGAGTTACTTTAACCTTGCAATGATAGCTCTTTAACAATCTATCCGGCTTTCCATTGTTCAGCCCGTCTTAATACATCTAGCTAACTCCAATATAATACAACAACATACTCAGTGTAATCCCACAAAGTGGGTTCTTCGGAGGGTCGAGCGTACGTACTCGTACCTTGGAGGTAGAGAGGTTGTTTCCAATCGAGAACTCCAGTATATTACTATTCAAAATTTTTAATTTTTCAATTATCAATGGGTCACCGTAGTTGTGAAAGGAGTACTAACTCGTTATGTGCTTGGTAATAACTTGTTTTTTGGCCCTGTGATTGACGTGCATCTCAACACCTAACGTGAATGGTACGAGTTCCAAATATCTAATTCGCACGATCTTTCACATGGAGTTTCTCGGGGTAATATGATCATTCTCGTCTTCCAAAGAACAGTGGTAGACGTTTACTTATTTTGCTTCGTTAAACAAGCTAGCACCTAAAAATGTTGATAGGAGCATATGTAGTCTGTAAATTGCTTTGTTTAAGCTGAGGGTCTATCGGAAACTACCTTTCTATCTCTACGAGGTTGGGATAAGGTTTGCGTACACTCTACCCTCTCCAGACCCCATTTGTGGGATTACGTTGGGTATTGTTGTTGTTGTGTTGTAGTCTATAAATCATGGTTTTGTCTTCTTTGACATGAAAATACACGATGAAGTTGTTGAAAAAAGTTCTGAAGGATGTAATTACATTGAGAGAGTGAATCTGCCGGTTCCTCTTCTAATCCAACTTTTAACGAGCCAGTTGATGGAAGATCCGAACTTCTAATCTTTCCTTTTCGTGTGTTACAGTTCGTATGGGCAGAATTTGGAAACGAGTACATTTATCGGGGAGACATCCTTTGCGATACTGATTGCAATTTTGGGACTGGTTTTGTTCGCACACCTTATTGGGAATATGCAGGTAAATCAAAACGCTCCGCTGCTATTCATTCTCCCTATGTATGATCTTGTTTTATTAACGGCATGATCTTGATCAACACTCGGGTGCACATTGCAAGTTGTACATAACGTCTTGTATCATTCTATTTGGATACTAACCCTTCATTTTTTCTTGCATGTAGACGTACTTGCAGTCTTTGACGGTGAGGCTCGAGGAATGGAGACTCAAGAGAAGAGATACTGAAGAGTGGATGCAACATCGACAACTTCCAGAAGATTTAAGAAAGCGTGTTAGACGTTTTGATCAATATAAATGGGTTGCTACTAGAGGCGTAGATGAAGAAACTATTTTGCATGGCCTGCCTACCGATCTTCGTCGTGACATCCAACGTCATCTTTGCCTGGACCTTGTTCGACGGGTATAACTTTCTTTCATCTGAAGTGATTCTTTCCCAAGTGTTGCTATATTCATCAACATGCCTGAAGTGATTCAGTTGCAATTATATAAGCATTTGTTATGGATGCATTCTTTGTCGTTAGACCCGTCAATACGGGTCGGCCCAGCCCATCCAGGCTTAGCCCACACGGGCTTTGAGTTTGACGGGTCAGGCCGGGCTGGCCCATCATTTTGATGGGCCAAAAAACGTCAAGCCCAAACCATTACTCTGTGGGCCGCGGGCATCATGGGCCAGCCCACTTTTTAAAAAATAATATTTTATAATTTATTATTAGAATGTTAATAATAAACTTAAATATTACCAGCCAATATTACATAGTGTTAATACTTGTTAATCAAGTTTCCAACACCGTCAAAAAATACTCTAATAGCGAAATTGAATAACTTTTGACATGATATCCTTTGAACCAAATAAAAATACTAATAAGCAATTTAAATAGTTGCATGTATTTGACTTACGAGCTAGCCCAACCCACATTGCTCAAGTCCCACGGGCCATAGGCTTATTCGGGTCAGGCTAAAAAGCCCTGTTCTTAAATGGGCTGCAAAAATTGAAGCCCAACTCCATCAAATTACAGGCCGGCCCAACGGGTCTGGCCCAAATTGATGGCTCTATTTGTTGTTGTCTATTCTTTCTTGCATGTTAAGCTCATCTTCACTTATTTGTTATATCTGTTTAGGTTCCATTTTTCTCCCAAATGGATGATCAATTACTTGATGCAATATGCGAACGTCTAGTCTCATCCTTAAGCACCGAAGGCACTTATATTGTCCGTGAAGGGGATCCAGTGACGGAAATGTTGTTTATCATCAGAGGTAGGCTCGAGAGTTCTACAACGAATGGTGGACGGACTGGTTTCTTCAATTCCATTACATTGAGGCCTGGTGATTTTTGCGGTGAGGAGCTACTCGCATGGGCTTTGCTTCCGAAATCAACGGTGAACTTACCTTCTTCGACCAGAACAGTCAGAGCGCTTGTTGAAGTGGAAGCATTCGCGTTAGGAGCTGAAGATCTCAAGTTTGTCGCCAACCAATTTAGACGCCTTCATAGCAAGAGGCTCCAGCACACATTCCGGTTCTACTCTCACCATTGGCGCACATGGGCAGCCTGTTTCATTCAGGCTGCATGGAGACGACATAAGCGGAGGACACTGGCAAAAGATCTTGCAGCACTAGAATCATTTTCTCTCGACGAGAGTGCAGTCGATGAAACTGAGCAAAACGAGGAGCAAGATCAAGGTAACGCTAGCTCAAATCCGTCTCCGAGGATATCACACCTCGGAGTGACGATATTAGCTTCGAGATTTGCTGCTAACACAAGAAGAGCTCAAAAGCTTAAAGATGTAAGATTGCCCAAGTTACAGAAACCGGAAGAGCCCGACTTTTCAGCTGAGCCAGATGACTAGTTTACGACCAATAGTTTCATTCAGACATCGCTACAATGGCCAACTCCGAGCTTGAGGTTTTCCGCAATACATTCTTACACTCAAGGATCATCGTTGTACATGCGGAACACGCCTTTCTAAGAGATAACCGCACTGTAAGAGGGTAAGTTTTTGGCACTTTTTGCCTTTGTTGTTAATGTAATTGTATTTATGACTAGTTTTCTTCAGTAGCAGGATGCTAATTTGGACTTATACAAACTCAATAACATCTTAAGTCATCTGTAAAAACTAAAATTTGCTAGTTCCATAGTACAAAGTAAATAAGTATTTTACCAAACTTTACAATGCTTACTGAGCTAAATATGTCCACTTTTTCCCTTTTAACTTGCCTTAAGAGTTGCTTGGAGGTAGTTAATTTGTTTCCAATTATTTGCTGCATGACTTCTTCACTACTATATATTTTTCTGTATGTGATATTTAGGCCGAGGGTTCATCGTAAACAACCTCTCTACCTTCACAAGGTATGGGTAAGGCTGCGTAAACAACATTTCTATAGTAGGCGGCTCGCTCAGAGTAAATTCAAATTAATCGGATCGGTAGATTTTGAATATTGTATGGAATAATGCGAAAAAGTAGTTCTCTTGCAGGACGACGTACAAGGCATATAATTGACGAAGGGTGTGAATTATCACGCCCTTCGTTTACTATGTGCCTTGAAAGGTTTAAGAAAGGGTGCTTCGATCGCAGATACTACATACACCCACCAAACCGTGGGCTAACACACACCGATTTGGTCCAAAAATGGTTTGTTTGCGTTGTTTCGCCCGTTTGACAACCAAAATAGCCCTAGCGGCCCCGTTGGACCACCAAGATGCACTGTACAGCACGTCGAGGGGCCTTTGATCAATATTTGCCAAGATCTGACATTGGGCCCGAAGCCCACCCATCGAACCGTGGGCTAACAACCATCGATTTGGGCAAAAAATTATCCGTTCGCGTCGTTTCGCCCGTTTAACCACTAAAATGACCCTAACGGCTCTGTCGGACCACCCATCTAATCATGGGCTAACACCCCCAACCAATTTGGGCCCAAAGCAGCCCATTCGCATCGTTTTGGTCATTTGAGCACCAACTTAACCCGAGCGGCCCCGCCTATTTGCATCGTATCACCTAAAAACCATTCCGTTTGCGTCGTTTCGCCCGTTTGACCATACAAACGACCTCGCTGACCCCGCCGTCCCACACTTCCCGCTCCTCAGCCTGCATGGGAGCCCTCAGTCAATTTTCGGCCCAAAACACTCCAGGGCCTCAGGCCCACCCACGGAATCGAGGGCTATAGCATGCCGATTTAGTCTGAAAATAACCCGTTCGCGCCGTTTAGCTCGTTTGACCACGAGGGAAACAGGTAATTATTGTTCCTATATCCACAATGCAACCACGGGATATGTCCTTTCTCAAATTCCAAATTGATGGGTTCAGTGGGATTTCCTTATCATTGATAAAAGGTTGATGAAATAACAGTTAGGGAATGCGGAATTTGGTAATAGCTCTGCTGATGTTTTCTTCTAAATGACATTGTGTGGAAGCTAATTGTTGAAGTAAGTTCCCGGTGACCGATACCAGCAACTCCTGCACAATCACCATTTAGGAGAAGTGTACTTGTTTTTTTCGGAACCTCGTCGTGGGCCCTTATATTCTGACGCATACAGTGTTGGCTTGTCAGGCTTCTGTTCGCACCAATCACATTACCATTTGCAAGAATCGATGCCAAATGATTTGCTCTAGCTTGACAACGAGCTAGCTTACTTTCAAGTAACGAGTCATAGTCCTTAAATTTTGACTTTTCAAATAAATCTCGACTGTAGATGGAAAAAGTATAAAGTTGGCATCAGACGATCAGGAACCTTGAATAGGAGTTAGATTATGTTATATTTAATTCTCTTCGACTTACTTTCTTTTTCATCAAAGTTAAATAATCTGGACTTTCACTAGAGGGTTGATTTCTTTTTTTAATAAAGGAAAAAAAAAAAAAAGGTTCTGGACCGAGGGATTAATTACTTTCCTCAGTAGCGGATTCAAGATTGTCTCGGGTCATTAGATCGACTCGAAAAATTGTGTAATGTACACAGAGTTTAACCTTATTTTATGATTTATGAAAGCACAGAAATAATTAAAAATCAAAAGACACAATTAGACTACAACATATAGATACTCAATTACATTGATCTAAGTCGAAAGACAAAGTATTTTCTGCAGTATCAAAAGTTAATCCTATGCCTTGTAGTTGAGTACCTCCTAAAATTGCGAAGTTAGTGTCCGATGCGAAAAAAGCCAGACAGTACATCCCCCTAATGTACACCATGACTCGCTGGTGTGTCAGTGACAACAGATTTTCCGGGTCTTGGCGGCCGAAGTACATCGTCACTTGGGGAAAATCTGGAACAACAACCGCATCCCCCGTGTAGCAAGTGTCGAAACCTGCAGGTCTTGGACCAGTAACCAAAGGATGGTCTTTTACTACTTGTCTGAATGTGTTGCGAAATACATTATAAAAATCTCGAGGGAAATAGGTAACAGCTGTTCCGGTATCCACCAAGCAACGGTCTATGGCATTTCTAGAATTCCCAATTGATGGGTTCAGAGTGATTTCCTTATCGTTAACAAAAACTTTAAAAAGGTTGACGTAATACAGATTTGTGGGATTTGGTAATAGCTGTGCTGATATTGTTTTCTCAAATGGGGTTGTGTGGAAGCTAAGTATTGATCCTTGGGGGTCAATTCCCGGTAGACACATGGCCATTATGTCTGCTTCAAATTGCGATGGTAAAGAATATCCACCACTCAACACTCTACGCCCGATGCCAGCAATTCCAGAATATCGAGGACTAAAAGACAGGCCGCCAGGTTCACCTCTTTGATCCTTTCCACATCCAAAAAGAATTCTTTCCTGATTGTGGTCTAAAACAAAAGTAATTGTATCCTCGGCAATCCAACCTCGCGTTCTTGATCCATCCGCGTATATCACATCATAGAGACACGCGCGAGTACTCTGCCAACATATAATACGATCGGATTGGAAACAACTTTCACTTTTTGCAATGCAATCGAGTGTTTCATATGTTCTCGAACTAGTTGAAACATATAGAGGATCATTTTGTCTGTAACACCCTCCTTCCGCGCATGGTCCGCATTGCCACCAAACGACATCACTGCCAGTGTCTATGATCAAGTAAGTTCTAGTTTGTTCAGTGCCAATAGTAAAAGATGCAACGTAGTCACCAGGACCTACGTAATGTGTACTTGTTCTTCTCGGAGCCGGAGCCTTGACATCAGCACTTTTACTCGAATTACCATTGTCAAGTATTGATGCCAAATGACTTACTCTAGCTCGAGTACGGGATAACTTATTTTCAAGTAACGAGTCATAGTCCTTGAAATTTGATTTTTCAAATAAATCGCGACTGAAAAGGGTGAACGTATAGGATGGCCTTGGAGGATCTGGAAGCTTAGTTAGATCAATAGACATAAATCTTTCTCTAGCTTCCATAATGTAACTGGAGTTAAGGGATAAAAAAGATTTTTCACCACCAAAAACTACTAGAAAAATTGAGAAAATAATTGAAATCAAAAGGTGAATTTGGAGGAACTTCTCCATATTAGATAGAAATTATTGCTTGATTTGATTTGAGATATGTCTACTGCTATTTGCACTCATCTATATATACTAGTTCATATGTTTACCTATTTAGTGACCTATTCAATTTTATGCAAAAATAAGAAGAAACATAGTTCTTGAGTTATGTATATTCAATTTTATGCCAAAATAAGAAAGAAACATTGGACTTGAATTATGTATATTTAATTTTCTTTCAGATTTAATTTTCTTTCAGTCAGTAGTTTGACCAACTATCCCACAGTTCCAAATTGGTGGTCAATTCAATATTCCCACTGTTCTAAATTACTGTTCCCAATCCCTTTTTTAAAGTCAAACAATATAAACTTTGACCAACATTTTGGGATATATTTTTTGTCATATCAAGATTTGAAAAGTTTATAATATATATGTCACGATCCGAAAATGAGGGTCATGATGACACTTGTCGCGACGTACTTTCACAAGTAAGCTTATCACCCAAATTGCTACAAAAGGAGGAAAAGATAGAAATATTCAAAGGTAAGGCTTCTAAAACGAAGCCGAACCATATAAGTAATCATAATAATGCAGAAAGAACTTATCCAAAATATCAATCATGCCAAAAACCAGATGTCAATAGTGTAATATTACTAATATAATCAAGGAGTCAAATAATATAAACTTTCACCCAAAATACTAGGTCGCTCCCCAGCCTGCTTGGGACATTCCGATTAATTTTTAGCTTTAAACACGTTCAGGCGCGGGGCCCAACCCAGAAATCATGGGTTATAGGACATCGATTTGGCTCGAAAATGGCCCGTTTGAGCCATTTCATCTGTTTGACCACCCAAACCGCCTCGATGACCCCAAAGGCCTATACTAGGCCGCTCCTCAGCATGCATGGGGCGGCCTGGTCAATTTTGGTCCAAAACACGCCCGGGCCCACTCCAAATCCATGGGTTATAGCACATCGATTTGGCTCGAAAACAGCCCATTTATGTTGTTTGATGACCCAAACTGCCCAAACGACACCAAAGGCCAGACTAGGACGCTCCTTGGCCTGCCTGGGGCAGCTTGGTCAATTTTTTGCCAAAAACATGCCCGAACCCTGGACCCACCCTGAAACCGTGGACTATAGCACAATGATTTGGCCCGAAAACTGCCCGTTCGCGCCATTTAGCCCGTTTGACCACCTAAACCGCCCCGACGACCCCAAAGGTCCACACTAGGCCGCTCTCCAGCCTGCCTGGGGCAACCCGATCGATTTTCGGCACAAAACATGCCTGGGCCCCATGACTTCGAAAATCGTAGGCTATAGCACACCAATTTGGCTCAAAAATGACCCGTTTGCGCTGTTTCTCCCATTTGACCACCCAAACCGCCCCGACGACCCCAAAGGCCAACACTAGGCCGCTCCCCAGCCTGCCTAGGGCAGCTCGATCAATTTTCGATCCCAAACACGCCTGATACTCGAGCTAACCCCAGAAACCGCGGGCTATAGCACACTGATTTGGTACAAAAATGGCCTTTTCACATCGTTTAGCCTATTTGACTATCCAAACGGCTCTGTTGATCCCACCGGCCCATACTCCCCCGCTCCTTAGCCTGCCTGAGAGCCTCTGATCGATTTTTGGTCCAAAACACGTTCGGGCTCCGAACACACCCCAAGAATCGTGCACTATAGCACACCGATTTGGCTTGAAATTGCCTGTTCCCATCGTTTCGCCCCTTTTGACCACCCAAATGGCCCTGCCGACCTCGCTGGGCCACCCTCAGCCGCTCCACACACGACCGGGGGGTTGCCAGTCGATTTTCAACCCAAACCGCGCCCGAACCCACCCTGAGACCCGTGGGCTAACACCCACCAAATTGGCTCGAAAACGACCCGTTCGCGCTGTTTTGCCCGTTTGACCACCCAAATGGTCACGCTGACCCCGTCGAGCCACCCTTACCCGCTCTAAGCTTCAAATTTCCCCTTAACCTCCCACTTAAAAAAAGTCCACAGATGTTGTTTCTCTTGTCTTTGAATTCAGATCATTGAAATGCTCCAAGAATTTGAAAAAGGGAACTAAACCAAACACAAAATAGATGGCAATTGTTTGCCAGCATTTTACATAGATCTCATTATGTAATAGAATCTCGTTTCTTCAGCTTTAACCAGAAGTCTTGTTTCAATATTTATTATCAATGTCGTAAAACTCTATATTCTTGTACTTTTGGGATATGATCTCCGCTTGCACTTTCCTTGCAGTATCTGTAGCACAACCGACAAGTATAAGCACTGACGTGCCTGCAAAGCCCCGGAAAGCAGTGAGGTGTGTGGCTTGTTCAATCACAGCAGGACCAGCAGCGAGAACCGCCAAAAATACAGAACCAAGAACTGATATCCGGCTAAGTACCTGTAAATCACCCATTTAAGGCATTAATCAAGACGAAGCACTTTCATCTTTGAACCTTAATAAGATTACAACGTGCAGCTATTCATATGGTGTGTACATAAATATATATGCAGTACACCGATAACCGATTCTACAGACTCAAGTATACAGGAAAAGGGACACCATCCTTACTAAAAAGAAACGGAGAAGTGAAATCCCACCACGAAAGGTTGCGGTGGGATGGATACTATCCTCCTAAGTTACTCGGACTCTTGCCGCACCCGTGTCGACAAGACATGGGTGTGGGTGTGGGATCCGTACCCGAAATGGTCAACCGATTTTGGGTACTTTGACCAAAATCGACTGGGAAAGTCCAGACAATTTAAGAAATTCTATAATCAAAATAAAAGCTAAGGTGAAATTGAAGAAATGAAATACCTTGTATATAGAAATTTCTATGTTATTACTTTTCTTTTTATCTCCTTTCGGGATTTTCTTCTTGAAAAATATTTTCTCCTTAAGTTTTCCACAAAATATCTTAAAATTTATGTTTTATAACTCTATTTTTAGATATTTAAATTATTTTTCGCCGAATTCCCGCACCCGTATCCATCCCTAGATCCATATCCCCGAATCTTTAAATTGAGACAGTGAAGGATCCGACCTCTAGATCCGTACCCGTATCGGATACCCGTACCCAAGTCTGAGCAACTTAGGTATCCTCCGACCCTTAAACAAGATCAGTTCAAGCCTTCGAGCATGGAGGAACTCCTGGTAGGGAGCTTTCCCCCTTTTATACGCCTTATGCGTCACAAATTCAAATTAATCGGGCCAATAATTTCAAACATCAAGTTGTTAAAACCCAAAAAAGAAAGGGAAAAAAGAACGGAAATCCAAATCATCTCGACAAAATGCACCTTGCTTAAACCGATCGGTGGACTCCTAGCTTCATTTGCTCTATTTGTAATTTGTTAGCGCCGAGCCCATAAAATTTTCAGATAAATCTTACTAAAGTAATCAGTGATCAATTATTCCAAAATGATTGTGTTCGCTCAGCTACAGATCAAACAAGTGCAGAAGTTATAATCACGCTCGAGGAAATAGGGTCTCTCGCGTTGCATTAACTCCGTCACAGGCATGGGTATCTTTTCCATACGGATGTGTTGAAACTTTAATCGAGTTCATACTGTATTTTGAAAGAGCTGGGCGACGTAACCACACGTCCACACTCGTGTGCCAGCAGTACCACAATTATATTTAGCGCTGAACTTTCCAATCATTCAAAATTATCAAGATTGGCATGAAGAAGAAAAAGCCTACGACTATCAAGGAAATCGAAGAAGGCAATAATACCGTTTTGATGAATGCCGCTGTGCTTTTACCCGGTCGAACAAGTGGGATTGAGGCACCTTGTCGCTTCAATTGTTCACTGACATCATCGGGGTCCAATTGCAGGAATGTATAATAGTAATTGAAGAAGGCAATCAACAAAATGTTCGTCGGGAGATAGAAAGAACCTACAAACGAGCGTTTGTTAGGTGTAGCCCTCAAAATATTATGACAACAACAACAACAACAACAACAGACCCAGTGTATTCCCACAGAGTGGGGTCTGGGGAGGGTAAAATGTACGCAGTCCATACCGCTACCTCCGAGGACCTCAAAATATTATAAAGTGAAAAAATTAAGTCGAAACATGCATGTACCAAAAGAAATGCACTATCAATAATAACAAACTATTTCTCATCGTTTTGCTTATTTCCTTTTGTTGAAAATACAAAACCGGTTTTTATCTTTTTCCTTTATTTCCAAAATGACGGTCACCGATAATCTCCCTTCGGAGAGAAGAATTAGATCACAACCCCACGTAAAATCATATCTTCCATCTTAGACAAGTCACTTTTCGGTTTCCGCCTCTAATTGCTCTATCTTTTACGTAGTACCACTAACTCAAAGGTATTGCACAACAGGTATTACAAAACTAAACCTCTTCACTTAGGTCGGGGCAAAGCCAAGTAGGGCCAAGGGGTTTCATCCGAACCTTCCTTCGCCAGAAAATTATACTGTTTTTATTTAAATATAGCAGATGTTAAACCCCTTTGACTTCTTCATGTGTTTACTTCTTCATATTTTGAACCCCTTAGTGAAAATCCCGGCTCCACCATTTCACTTCGGGATAGTTGGAATTTGTCTCGGAACTTTTATACATCAGGAATGGAAATGCATACGCATCACAAGTTCATACGGAATCGAGTTTTAAGGCACAAACTCTTTTCAGTGAAAAGTCCACATGAAGTAACGCAACCACACTATTTTTTTGACTTACCTCCGGGGTTTAAACCTGCTGCAGCCTTCCTCAGGAAACCTACACCGGTGAATCGTGCCAAAGTGCCGGGAAGGGCTAGTGATGATGTAGAGAAAATAATCGGCATTACTCCGGAACTGTTCACCTGCTCGTTGTAACTATAACCGTAAGTTGTAATTGCAAAAGAGCTTCACTTTTGTCTAGCATTCCGATCCTTCAAAATAAACTAAACGAAACACGAGGGAAAAAAAAAAGGATACTAACTTTAAACGGTAAGTACGCAGATTTTTCAAGTCCTCCTGTTCTGCCAGCATATCTCGATGCATAATTTAGCGGAATTTTCCTCTCCGCTTCCTGAAAACCTTGGTTGCGAACACTGTTAGAGATCTTCCCTCAATGGTATGACAATAAGTTAAATGCCAAGTAACCTAGACATAAGCTATGTCGCTCGGAATCTGCAAAAATATCAATGGATGCGTGTTGGATCCTCCAAAACTAGTGCGTTTTTGGAGGATCCAACACGGGTACGGCATCAATTTTAAAAAGTTCGAGCAACATATGATATAAGAACGTACCTGAACATATACAATGCTGAGGACTAGCAGGAAGAATGAGACTAGGATGCCAACGAGCCCAACGTAATTACCATCTTGATATGCTTGGGCGACTGTCCTACCAAAGGACGCTGGCAAGTAGGAGATGATATTTGTAAAGATCAAAAGCGACGTACCATTTCCAAGCTTTAAATCAGTGATCCGCTCCCCAATATACGTCGTAAATACTGAGCCGAGGGTCAAGAGAACAACAGAAGAAATCGCCCATTGGGTACTGAAGTCGTTAACATAAGGACGAAGGAACAATACTTGGCCAATTGCCTGCCATAGAAGTTAAAAATCAGTGTAATTTGCCAATTGATTCTGCAAACATGCGACCAAAACGTACAACGGAGAATCAAATTAGAAACAAACTACCAATACAATTTTGTTCACGTATTATCTAATTCAAACGGCATAATACATAACCCGACACTCAAACTTGGTCTTAGCTGGCAAGTAAGCACTCCAGGTTTGAGTATGCACATTTAGACACCTCAACTCGTCACTACCGTGTCAGTTGAACACTCCAACTTACAAAATGATCATCCAGACACCTCCAAATTATATGTGCCACGTCAGCATCGGTTGTCCACGTGACATGATGGGGACAAGTTAGAGTGTTTGGTTGTCAGTTAAGACCAAGTTGAGGTATCTAGATGTGCACTCTCGAAGTTAGAGCGATTACTTGCCAATTATGCCTATTCAAAATATTACCTGTACTACGGCGAATCCAACAGAAGCATAGCGAGTATACTGGAGAACTTTCTTCCGTCCAGCTTCGCCTTCTCTTTTCTGAAGTTCTTGTAGCTTGGGGTATATTTGAGCAAGAAGTTGAAACACGATTTGTGCGTTGATGAAAGGAACAATACCTAGGGAACATATTCCAAGTCGACCTATGCCACCACCGGAGAACGAATCCAAAGTACTTAAAATACTATTCTCATCTAAATTCCCAACGAAGGCCTCCCGATTTACTCCACCGAGCGGTATGTAGATCCCGAGTCGTGACAAAGCCAAAAAGCCTAACAGCTTTAGAAACTTTCCTGGTAACGGGCCTTTGAAAAAGTCTCCGAAATCAATGCTAGTATCTTCAATTGCAGCTGACAGCGACAAAAAATCCTAATCAAAGGTTAAGATATGTGGGGGCGTAACCGATAACATAAAAGCACGGTATCGTGGATAGTTAAACTACCTGCCAATCCTCTAGCTGATGAATTTTTCTCTTTTCTCGTATTTGACGAGTTTTCAAATGTCTGAGAGAGCAAGCTAACCAAATTATCCCATGATGATTTACCTGAATTGATACCCAATGGATCAAATGCTGTACTATTGCAGCTGGAGAAAGAGGGTTAAAGTCAGAAAGACGATAGGACTAAAGATTTAGTAAATGGTGCAGAAATTATTAAACGGATGAAATGGATCGACGACACATAGTACTGCAAAAAGATCGAGAAGGAGAAAGTGTATGTGAAACAGCACATAACAGTTTATTATTTTTCATGCATGTGATCAACACACAAAAACATAGAAATAAAAATTGATATTCAACCATTACAACCTTTATTTTTAATATTGGTGGTGCCCAGGCCAGCTTGCACGTACCTCAACTGTAAAATACAGTAAGGGTCTTTTGGACCAACTATCATGTTAACTACTCTTACATTTCCTCTATTGTTCTAAAATAAACGACTGTAATATACTCAGTAAGTCATAAATTTATTATACTTCCTCCGCTGGAGGAAAAAAAGGCTATTTGTCTCGACTCTTTTTAACAGGAAAAAAGCCTTATGCTTCGGGGAAAACACTCGACATGAAAGTAAATGATACAATCCTAGAAAACAAAAGACAACACAAAAGTCTTGAACCTCATGAAATTAGAAGCTCTACGCAAGAATCATCATAATAAACAACATTAAAATTCAAGACTTGTTTGAGAAATCAATGAATTAAAGTTAAGATGTTTTAAACACGACCCATTACAACAAACAGTGAGAAAGTTCAAGTCTTTATCTTCACAACATACTTTATATCAAATTGAGCAAAAACCAAGGCACCTAAGAGCAACGAGACCAATAGGATATATTCCGTATTCAACAAAGTGCCTGTTTCTGGAATTAAAAAGACCAATATGAACATTCAAGACTTGTTCCAGAATACAAAAAGGGCAGATCAGTGCTCTAAAGCTCCCGCTATGCACAGGGTCCGGGGAAGGGCCCCACCACAAGGGTGTATTGTACGCAGCCTTACCTTGCATTTCAGGCTGTTTCCAAGGCTTGAATCCATGACCACTCGGTCACATGGCAGCAACATTACCGGTTACTTGTTCCGGAATATATGAATCAAAATTACAAGTTTTAAACAAGATCCGTTATTCTTGAGCTGGGGGTCTGTCGGAAACAGCCACAGAGGGTAAGGTCTGCGAATACTCTACCTTCCCCAGACCTACACTTTGTGAGACTACATTGGCTATGTTTTTTGTTGTAAACAAGACCCGCTACAACAAATAGAATAAGAAAGTTCCAAGTCTTTAAATTCACAGCATGCATTTTTATCAAATTGAGCAAAACCCAAGTCAAGTAAGAGCTTAGAGACCAAAAGAGTACATTTATTTTTGAGATAAGCACCCAATACCCCGAACTATGGCCAAAGTCACTAGGACACACTCCAACTTCAGAGGGGTCCTATTAACTCCCAGAACTCAATTTTAGTATATTTTTGTCACCCTTTTGTACTGACATGACACCTTTATTACATAAAATGGGCCCCGCGTCAAAGGTGCTACGTCAGCTAAAAAGGTTGACAAAAGGTGTCACGCCAGCTAAAAAGGATGACAAAAATACGCTGCAATTTAGTTAGGGGGTAACTAGACCACCGTGAAGTTGGAGTGTGTCATAACAAATATGGTCATAGTTCAGGGGTACTAGATGCTTTACTTTTTATTTTCATTTAAGTACCGATCTTTGGAGTAAAGAAGACCAGGACTAAACAAAAACCATCACAACAAACAGATTAAGAAAGCTCAAGTTTTCATATTCACAGCATATTTTTATCAAATTGAGTAGAAAACTGAACAAAGAGACCAAAAGGTTACATATTTAGGAGGGGGCGGCCCGATGCACTAAAGCTCTCGCTATGTGTGGGGTTCGGGAAGGGCCGAACCATAAAGGTCTATTATATGCAGCCTTACCCTGCATTTCTGTCGGAGGCTGTTTCCACAACTTGAATTTGTGACGTCTTGGTCACATGACAGCAATTTTACCAGTTACTCCAAGACTCCCGTTTTAAAACGAACAAAAAACCATTACAACAAACAGATTAAGAAAGTTCAAATCTTTATATCCAAGGAAAGTAAGAGCAAAGAGACTAAAAAAGTATCATTTTATTTTCAAGTACCTAGACCAGGACTGAACAAAAACCATTACAACAGAATAAGAAAGTTCAAGTCTTTTTTTTTTTTTTAGAAAAAATCCCATAAACATACACCTTATCTTATCATATTCACACAAATTCTCACCCTTACAGAGTAACTACAAAAAGCCCAACTAATTATGTATCTCAACAGAATCAAAATTGAAAAAAGTGTATCGGAAGCTAATTATGTATCTTTACAAAGAAAAAAATGTATCTTCATTGGATGTGTCGGGAGCTAATAATGTATCTCAATGGGCACAAAATCGGGATTTTCAGTACAAATAACAACAACAACAACATACCCAGTATATTTCCACCAAAAGGGGTCTAGGAAGGGTAAGTGTACGCAGTCCATATCACTGCCTCAGATGTGAGAAAAATCAAGATTTTCAGTAATTATACAAAATATTAGAATTTCTATAGTTAAGCTCCAAACTGTCGGTGTTGTTTGCCCTTTTTTAAAAAAATGGGAATAGGGAAAGGGCAAACGGAGAGGGGAGTACAATGTGGGAAATCGAACTCTCACCAACAAGGTGGAAGTTCAAATCGCCAGCCAACCAACTGAACTACTAAGATTACCCACAAAGTTCAAGTCTTTATATTCACATATTTTTATCAACAACAACATATCGAGTGTATTCCCATAAAGTGGGGTCTAGAGAGGATAAAGTGTATGCAGTCCATACCACTGCCACAGAGGAAGTAGCGAGGTTGTTTCCGATAGAGCCTCGGCTCAGGACAGATAACAAATATAACAAACAAAAAACCAACCAACAAAAAGGGATATCACACCGCTAGATAGGAACAAATAACTAAACAAAGAGACCAAAAGGGTACATTTTATTTTGAGTAAAGCATCTAGTACCCCTTGAACTATAACCAAATTTGCTACGACACACTCCAACTTCACAAGGATCCTATAACCCTTGAACACAATTTTAATGTATTTTTGTCATCCTTTTTAGCTGGTGTGGCACCTTTGACGTGAATTTCATTTTTACGTAATAATGTTGCCATGTTAGCACAAAAGGGTGTCAAAAATATGCTAAAATTGAGTTCAGGGATATAATAGGAATCATGTGAAGCTGGAGTGTGTTGTAGCAACTTTGACCATAGTTCGAGGGGGTATTGTACGCTTATCTCTTTTATTTTCAAGAAAGTGTTAAACAAAAATCATTACAACAAATATTATATAAGAAATCAAGTTCAATTCTTTATATTCCTAGCGCATAACTTCTATCAAATTGAACAAAAACACTAAAAAGGTACATTTCTATTTTCAAGAAAGTATTAAACAAAAACTATTACAACAAATATAATATAAGAAATCAAGTTCAATTCTTTATATTCCCAGAGAAAATTGCTCTGTTTACACCTGAACTATACACAAAATTGTTGAGACTATAATTAAAAATATATTTTTGTCAACCTTGGTGCCTACGTGACACATACGTGAATCAACACACCGAGGTTCACTAGGCACACGTATGTGCCACGTAAGCACTAAGTTTGTCAAAAATACAGATTTAATTAGTCCGAGGGTAATAGGACTCTCCTAAAGTTCGGGTGCTCAGCAATTTCGTGTATAATTTAGGGTGGAATAGGTGCATTTTCTCTATTCCCAGCACATAACTTTTATCAAATTGAACAAAAACTAAACAAAAACACTAAAAGGGTTCATTTTTATTTTCAAGAAAGTATTAAACAAAAACTATTACAACAAATATAACATAAGAAATCAAGTTCAATTCTTCATATTCCCATTATCAAATTGAACAAAAACTAAACAAAAACACCAAAAATATACATTTTATTTCCAATAAATTACCTATTTGTAGACTGAAAAAGACCAAGATTCCATGATGGTGCAATATTAGCAATGGATTTTTTACTGAAACTGAGACTGTTACTAGCTTTACAAATAGGTATTACCCTATCCTGCTTGTAATTATTATTATTATTATTGGTAGAAATAAGTGAGTTGAAGTACAAAGAAGAAGAAGAAATTTCTCTAACTGTTATCAACATTATCTTTGGAATTTTTTGTTTTATGGATATTAGGATTATTATTGTTGAACTAGATATGATTTTGTCAGTTGAAGTAGAAAAATGTACTTTAGTTCTTTGTAAGGAGAAAAATAAGTTTGTTTATTATCACTTGGGTCCTTATAGTTTTGAAATATTGGTTTTTGGGCTATCTTAGTTTGAGGAAAATTTTTTGGGCAAACAGCATAAGCTCCGACAGTTTGGAGTTTAATTAAAGAAAATTTTGATATTTTGTATAGTTACTAAAATTCTTGATTTTGGGTCTGCTGAGATACATAATTAGTTTCCGATATATCCAACGAAGATGCACTTTTTTTCATTGTAAAAATACATACTTAGTTCTTGATATTTTTTTTCTGATTTTGAGTCTGTCAAGATACATAATTAGTTTCCGATACATCCAACGAAGATGCACTTTTTTTCATTATAAAAATACATACTTAGTTTTCGATATATTTTTTTTTTATTTTGAGTCTGTCGAGATACATAATTAGTTTTTGATGCATCCAACGAAGATGCACTTTTTTTCACTGTAAAAATACATACTTAGTTTTTGATATGTTTTTTTTCTGATTTTGAGTCTGTCGAGATACATAATTAGTTTTTGATACATCCAACGAAGATGCACTTTTTTTCACTGTAAAAATACATACTTAGTTTTTGATATTTTTTTTTTTTTCTGATTTTGAGTCTGTCGAAATATATAATTAGTTTTTGATACATCCAACGAAGATGCACTTTTTTTCACTGTAAAAATACATAATTAGTTTTCGATATATTTTTTCTGATTTTGAATCTGTCGAGATACATAATTAGTTTCCGATACATCCAACGAAGCTGAACTTTTTTTCATTGTAAAAATACATACTTAGTTTTTGATATATTTTTTTTTCTGATTTTGATTCTGTCGATATACATCATACACTCAACAAAGATATATTTTTATACATAAACAGTTTGGAGTTTAATTACAAGAAATTTTGACATATTATATAATTATTAAAAGTTTCAGTTTTTGGTCAGTCGAAATACATAATTAGCTTTTGATACAATCCATACGCTTTTTTTCCTTTGTTAAATACATAATTAGTTTCTGATAATTTTTTTTTGATTTTGGATCTATCGAGATATATCATACCGCTAACGAAGATACATTTTTTTCTTATAAAGATATATAATTAGCTCCAACTATATTATTTTGATTTTGGGTCTATCGAGATACATAATTAGCTCTCGATATATCCAACAAAGACACATAATTAATTAAATTTTTTAAAATTATTTTATAATTGTGAGAATTTGTGTAAATATGATAAGTGTGTGTTTGTGTTATTTTTACATAAAATAATTTTTGAACTTAGCAATTAACTCGATGTATTCAACAAAGACACATAATTAATTAAATTTTTAAAAATTATTTTATAATTGTGAGAATTTGTGTAAATATGATAAGTTAATGTGTGTGTTTATGTTATTTTTATATAAAATAATTTTTGAACTTAGCAATTAACTAAAACTAAATACAAAAGAAAAAATTAATTTCAAATTTTAATTTTTTTTTTCTATTTTGGGTGGTTTAAGAAGGCTAAAACCCTACTACTATCACTCTTCTATTTTTGCTATACTTTTTTTTTTTGGTCAAAGCTTTAACAATGGAACTTGGTACTTGTTTCAATGGCTCTAATGTCAATAAAAAATTGTTTTTTTCTGCTCCAATTATCCAAAAATCCAATTTTCTGCCATGTTCTTGGTTCAAAAATTGTTCTTGTAGAGCAATTGCTAAAGGGTCCACCATCAGCTCCTTGAAAATTCAAGAAAAGGTTTGATTTTTCTTATTTTTGATATGATATGAAGTTTTTTTTTTGATAATCGTGTCTGTGCTAGCTAACATATACAATTTGTATGATTTCCTTTTTTTTTATTATATGGAACTTTTTTTCTTTTTATAATCTTGATGTCCGGGTCTAGTATTAGTAGTAGTATCCTGTGGCTCTAGTATTATCTTGTGGCTAGCGTTGTTAGTTTATATACGTTTATGTTTTGTGTTTGTTATATTGTTATTGGTCGGGCTCTATCGGAAACAGCCTCTCTACTTCGCTTGAGGTAGTGGTATGGACTGCGTACACTCTACCCTCCCCAGACCCCACTTGGTGGGAATACACTGGGTATGTTGTTGTTGTTGATGTCCGGGTCAGCTTTCGTGCACCCCGAGTATGAACCCCTAAAATCTACTATTTATATGATTTCCCTTTTCTTATATGTAACATTTGTTTTTATAACTGTGTTGTCTCGGTCAGCTTACACGCATCTCGACTATATCTACACAATATCTCCCAGCTCACCAGTAACTTTGCCTACTAAGGGTAGAATATATAGGAAGAAATCGCCTAGTGTTTTTGGATAATCGTGGTGTCTGAGTTAGCTAAAATATACAATTTGTATTAACTTTTTTTTATTATATGGAACTTTTTTCCTTTTTATAATCTTTGATGTCCGGGTCAGCTTTCACGCATCCCGAGTATGAACCTCTAAAATCTACAATTTGTATGATTTCCTTTTTTTTATTATATGTAACTTTTTGTTTTTATAAGTGTGCTGATTGGGTCAGTTTACACGTACCTCGACTAAATCCACACAATATCTCCCAGCTCACCTAGTGTTTTTGGATAATCGTGGTGTCCGAGCTAGCTAAAATATAAAATTTGTATGATTTTTTTATTTTTGTTATATGTAAGTTTTCCTTTTATAACTGTGGTGTCCGGGTCAGTTTACATGCACTTCGACTAAATCCAGGGAATATCTCCCACCCCATGAGTAATAAAATATATCAGTTAACTGTGTCTACTAAGGCTAGAATAGATAGGAAGAAATCAGGTAACTTTAGTGTTTAACCAAAAAATGATGGAACTTCGAACATGTTTCAATGCTTCAAGTGTGTTTTTGGAGTAATCGGTAAAGTTGATGTGTTTCTAAGCAATGGAAACAACTTACAATAAACCCTTGTGGTCCGGCCTTTCCCTTTAGTATACTGGGCTGTTCTTTTTTAAAAAAAAAAATGCTGGAGATTTTTTTTAATGGTTTGTGTTGAGGATAAGTCTTTGGGAATCAGTTTTGACAATTTTGATGAATTTAATCATGTGTGCTAATAGATAGTTTCGTGGTGTTTTGGTGATGTCTAGGATTTTGAATAGATAGATTATCGTATTATCTTGTGGTTGTCTTGTTTCCTGTATTAGCTAGCAATGTGTTATCTCATTTTGTTGTGTGCTTTTGTATTTTATGTTTGTTATACTGTTATCTGTCCTGAGCCGGAGGGTTCTATCGGAAACAACCTCTCTACTTCATCTGAGGTAGTGGTATGGTCTGCGTACACATTACCCTCCCCAGACACCGCTATGTGGGAATACATTGGGTATGTTGTTGTTGTTGTTAATCATGTGATCCAATGTATAGTCCTTGTTAGAATGTTACAACAACGACATGTCCGGTGTAAATCCACTAGTGGGATCTGGGGACAGCAGGATGTACGCAAAACTTACCTGTTTCCGATAGACCTTCCTGTGTTGGACTGTTATGTCAAAATAAGGTTTTCCTTGGAACAGAACTTTAGAGGTGGTCAATTTGCTACATGGTATATGTTATTACAGTAAAGGTGCAATCTTGATGATGACCATGACGACGACTTGGGTTTTCATTGCCCCTCTTTTAGGATAACAAGAAACTATTATGATTAGGAATTTTTAAAATATCGGTTTGGAGTTCTTATTTCAGCTGAATTTTCTTGGTTATGTATTTTATTTATCTAGCGTTGGAATGGGAGTGGGAGTGAGGGTGTCACTACCTCTCTATTCTCCTTTGCCACTGCCAGCGCGATTCGTGACGCCATGTTGGGATGAGATAAAATTATTCAGTAGAATTCAATGATTCGTTAATTGGATGATTATCTCTGTTTTATTATTTCAATGCTAAATATAATTTTCCTGATTAGTTATAGATGTAGATTTCCCTTCTTTGATGTTGTTAATGTTGCTGTTGCTGGATGTTACAATTCCATGGTTTGGATATTTGTCGTATATATCTATATCTGCTTCTATCTGAACCTAGGCCTCTCAGAATCTCTGCAATTTATTGAATGGAAAATCTAATATAGAGTTTATTCTTGTTAACCGTCACAATAAAGGCAGAAAGAGATCTTAGTTCGTTGTTTTGTATTCGTAAGTTGACTAGGAAGGAATTGCATAGTTGCGGATGCTTTTATGGACAACATTTGAGTCACCATCTTGCAGCATATGCTCTACGGGAATTAATAATGTAAGAGTTGTATCATTTGCTAGGGTAAGATCAAAGATTAGAAGACTCATTATGCTACCTGAACTTGCTCTATAAATATGCATGACTAATCTATGGAAATTTTCTTACAGTTTCATATCTAGTGCGGAGTTCATTGGTACTCCGCTCATCTTATTAGTATTGTCTCGTGGAGCGAGGTCGCTTGTTTTTCTTTGTTGGAGGAATTATCGCTATATAATTTATTGACATGGTATCTTGTTAAACTTCTTAGGTCACAGGGATGTCTTCTAATCATTCTCAAGATCTAGAACTCTCAAGTTTAACAGCTCTATGCCCATTGGATGGTCGTTACTGGGGTAAAGTCAAAGAATTGGCCCCGTTTATGAGCGAGTATGGCTTAATTCATTTCCGCATTTTGGTTGAGGTGGTTACTTTTCTTACTTGACTATCTAGTAGTAAAGTCTAACTTCGGATCATTTTCATGGAAAAAATTTCAAATGGAATTAGATTACCCGAGGGAGATAGCATTAAGCAGTAATGAAATTTCGGTGATGTCTTTTTTTGTCAGGTTAAATGGTTGATAAAAATGTCTCAGATACCTCAAATAGTTGAAGTTCCGAGATTCTCCGAAGGAGCTCGGACATTTTTGCAAGAATTGATTGATGGATTTAGTATGGACGATGCGTTGGAGGTTAAGAAGATTGAGAGAGTCACAAACCATGACGTGAAAGCGGTGGAATACTTCTTGAAACAAAGATGTCAATCACATCCAGAGATATCTAAGGTATGAATAAATTGAAACCCCAAAAAGCTTTATTTTGAATGTGCATGTTCCTATAGTTGTCCCTCTTTCTGTGGTAGGTGCTCGAGTTTTTTCACTTTGCCTGTACATCTGAGGACATCAACAATCTTGCCCATGCATTGATGCTGAAAGGAGCTTTGAACACGGTCATCTTGCCCGTTATGGATGAATTGATTAAAGCAATATGTGAGATGGCCACAACACATTCTTCTGTCCCTATGCTTTCTCGCACCCATGGGCAGGTATGCGTTTTTATCCAGCAGTCCTCTAGTTAGGCGTACTTTGAATCTGTGTTGCTCGGACTCTTTAAAAATGTCGACAGGTTTGTGTCGGGTCCTTCAAAAGTAGCTCAGTTTTAAGGATCCGACACGGGCGTGGCGTCACTTTTAGCGAGACCGAGCAACATAGCTTTGAATAGGTTTTGATAGAAGAAGCTCAAGCTCCGTGGAAAACGGTGGTCTAATATAATGCGTAATATTGTTTGCTTATGATTAATTGTTGACAACAATTTTTAAAAGGTTTTCTCGTTCTTTTTGCACCTTGTAGCCAGCTTCGCCAACAACCCTTGGAAAGGAAATGGCAATTTTTGCGTATCGATTGAGTAGAGAAAGAAAGGAGATTTCTCAAATTGAGATGCTTGGGAAATTTGCTGGTGCGGTAGGGAACTACAACGCACATCTATCTGCATATCCCGAAATAAACTGGCCACAAATTGCCGAGGAGTTTGTGATGTCACTTGGATTAGAATTCAATCCATATGTTCCGCAGGTTAGGTTTGCTTTCCTCTCTTTTTTCGAAATGTTTGTGTTAGATGCGGGATAATTTATTTCGTACTTGAGCTTTATGCATTAGTTAGCGGGAGGTTTATTGTTGTTGGCGTAATTGGTAAAGTTGCTTTCATGTGACCAGGAGGTCATGGATTCAAGCCGTGGAAGCAACCTCTTGCAAAAATGCAGGGTAAGGCTGCATGCGATAACCCTTGTGGTCCGGCCCTTCCCCGGACCTTGTGCATAGCGGGAACTTCAGTGCACCGGGCTTCCCTTCTCTTTTTTCTTTTAGGCCAAATATATAAAACACGCTAAACTAACCATTAGAATCTTGTGGTCTTCAACATGTCATGTCATTCATGTAAAATCATGTCATCAAGGCGATATTTGAATGTTAAAACCGAAGAATTTCCAAATTTAGACGTGTTGATCTTTTCGGAACGGACCAGAAAGAGAAGTGTGATATTCAATGGAAAGAAGGAAGTATTTATTACCAAATTAGCAACTGTTTTTCAACTTCTGACTCAATATCATTGCAATGCAGATCGAAACTCATGACTATATGGCCAAACTTTTTCACTCGATCGTCCAGTTTAACAACATTTTGGTTGATTTTGATAGAGATGTTTGGGGATACATTTCCCTCGGTTACTTTAAGCAGGTGACTGTCCTGTATTTTTTGGATATCTTTCTTTATATTCTTTTGCCGGATAATAGAGCTCATAATTCTTTATGTTACGTAGACAACTAAAGCTGGTGAAATTGGGTCCTCGACGATGCCTCACAAAGTAAATCCAATTGACTTTGAAAATAGCGAAGGCAATCTTGGAGTAGCTAATGGAGATTTATCCCATTTGAGCACTAAACTACCTATTTCACGCTGGCAGGTATGTCAAATCCGGTCATGTTATCTTTATCCTGTTACAACATTTCACTACAATGGCCAAATTTTCCCAGAGCTGAGTTTTCACGTTTTGTTATATTATATGTTCTCTATAATAACATTTTGTTATAGCAAACAAAAAAGTATTGGAACAAGCGACACAATTATAGGAAGGATCGACTGTAGTAGTTTTGTACTCGTGATGACATGTTAAAAAGTTTGAAGTCCTATAAGACATGTAATGACATATCGTGGGCCGTTTCCCTTATCCAATGCCTTCAGTTGCTCGTCCGTCTTGTTCGTAAAATTTTTCTTGATCCGAATTGTCACTTGCAGCGAGATTTGACAGATTCGACTGTACTGAGAAACATGGGCGTAGGACTAGGACATTCTCTACTTGCTTACAGAAGTGCGTTACAGGGAATTAAGAAGCTTCAGGTAAGCACTACCCGTTGAAATTCTTCAGATTAATCTGCTGTGCTCTGCGCCTAAGTTGCTCGGACTCTCTGAAAATGTTGCCGCACCTGTGTTGGATCCTCCAAAAATGGCTACTTTTGAAGGATCCGACACGCGCCCGATGACATTTTTGAAGAGTCCGAGCAACATAACTCGGCGCTACTTGTTTTGTTTGAGAATGTAATGAAATACAGTATTTCACATGCTTGCATACGCATGCTAAATTATGAACTCATTAAATTGTTCCGACTTGCTGACTTATCGGTTTTGAATATAGGTGAATGAAGCTGCTTTGACAGAAGATTTAGACAAAACGTGGGAAGTTCTTGCTGAACCAATACAAACGGTATGCAGCTTTTGCTTGAGATTCCCTGTATGACCGATGAAATATATAAGTTGTAATGCGGGTAGTGTTTGCTAGAATTTGTTCAACTGGTTGTCTTTCGGAGAAACGAGCACCTAAGCTACTAGTCTTTCGATAAGCGGGTATAGAAGTACACGTATAGTTTGCTAATATAATCCTTTAAACCTATTTATTGATATACAACAACGCTTTAATTCCAAGTAAGTTGGGGATCTAAGGCCGGCTATATGAATCATCACACTGACAATGTCGTTCATTTTGACTCATCTCAGACTAATATTACGCTAAATAAATAAATAAATACGAATAAAAAGTACTAGGAGTTCGTTATACTTTCTACTTGCGTAAACATCTCTGACAGGTAGAAGATTCAGGACCTAAAGTAAAACGTAACATACTAAACACGACTTTACACATATTTTCAACTTATCGATATCACCTATATAGGCTTTTTCTTCCCTTGTACTCCATTTACGACTAGATTTGCATGAATTTACGTCTTTTCAGACAACTTCCTTAGTATTATCTATGAGATGATAATGTAAATTTACCTTCCAACTGGACTAGTACGTTGCCGCACCCCCAACCCCAACCCATACACACACACTTTTCTTGAGCCTTTCTCACAAACGACTGACGTCATATAAGTTTGACGAATCTTACCAAGTTCATTTTTTTCTATTTTTGATTGGTACTTAGGTGATGCGAAGGTACGGTGTGCCAGAACCATATGAAAAGCTGAAGGAGTTAACACGAGGAAGAGCGGTGAACAAAGAAAGCATCAGAGAATTCATACAGAAGTTGGACATTCCAGTTGATGCTAAGACATCTCTCTTGAACTTAACACCTCATACGTACGTTGGAGCAGCCGCAGAATTGGCTAACAACGTAAACCAGGCCATAAATCTGTTGAATGGAGGTCATATATTTTGAACTGAGAGCCAGAAAAACCTTCGCAACCCTCTTGCATTGGTGGCCGGAATGGAGCACAGAGTCAACTTGTTCGACTAACTCTTTAACATTTTCGCGAAAGCATAAATTATGCGGAAACTCACCATAATTTTGAACCTTATATTTCATAATTTTGAATCTGTCGAATTTAAACTCTGGAATCGCTTTTGTCCTGCATTATTTGCATGGAAGATCCAACTGAAACATGTCGATGAGCAGATGCTGAGTCGCGCAAGATGTTCCATCCATGACAAGGTTAGCGTTTAACTTACTTTACGCGCTAAACTTGTTGGAACTGTAGCATAAACTTGTAAAAGAATATAGTGATTTGGAAGTTAGATTTTGATGCAGAGTTACTGTTACTACTACTAGTTGTTTTTGTCTCAATTTAGATACAGTATTCCCCCGACCTCACTTGTGGGACTATATTAGGTATGTTATTGCTATATCGGGTACTGTAAATTGTTCGTAAGTTATGTCGGATTGACAAACTTGCCTCGTCCACGTGTTATGTTATGTTCGGGAGAGACATGACTTCAAGTACAACCGTCGGTCTATTTATGTTTGACTTGTACGAATTATAAGCTAAGGCGTATGTTTATGTTATTTTTCCGAATTATATTGGACTTGGACTATGGTTCATAGAAAAATGGGCTTGGACTATAGAAACCTTGTATATGGGAGCCCAATATAAGCCCAATTTATTTAGAGCCATGGTGACCCATGCAAATGAACCTTGGTATATCATCCTATTTTTGTACAAGCTCTGTGCAACAGGCTTGACTTAGAAGGCATTGAAGCGGGGATCGATCTCGAGTCATTCGTGTGGATAACAACCCTCATGATTTTGGAGAATGACCTTTTAAATTCACAATATGTCTCGACTCGTTTAAATTTGGACGGATTCACAACTTATTCATTTTATCAACTCGATCAATCTCGGTACGCTCGGTTTCATCTCACTTAGTAAATTCGTTCGATTAGGTTCAAGTATATAGCTTAAGTTGATACATGACACACTATGCGAAACATTTTTTGTTCGACATGCCGAGTATCGATATTATTATTTAAAAAAGAAATTAAATTGAACCGTTATTTTTTGCCTCAATATAAGGTCATAAAATAAATGACTTGGATAAGTACAAAATTTGGGCCACATTATTATATCATGCTCAATATAGAAGAAATACAAAAGGGTCATAATCTAATAATAGCAAGCAACGTGAATGTAGGCCAAAATAAGTCACTTCATGTATCTATTTCTAGTTCATTGTAATAAATACTTTCAACTCCTTTGAAGTAGTCAATGTTTCATCAATCATTAATACAATGTGATGGTTGGGATCTATCTATATTTGAATGAGAAATCTTGAATTCGAGCTTTGAAATAGAAAAAATCTTTTATTAGAAAGTGTTTTACCCTCCGCAACGTCGGTAGCGATGTCTGAGATTTGTCTATGAATGTTCGAGGTTTAATATAGGTGTATAAGAGTACTCTTTATTTCACTTTGTAAGATTATACTGATTGTTGTTGTTGTATAAAAGTATTGTTTGACCTAGACGTATGCAGTATAATTTTCTCTCATTGTTTGACCTAGACGTATGCAGTATAATTTTCTCTCTCTCTCTCTCTCTCTCTCTCTCGCTATATATATATATATATATATATATATATATATATATATATATGCCTCGCCCTCTCGCAATGTTTGTTAACCCGATCTCTACCCTGTATAGTTTTCTATAGACATATATGCCTCACCCTCTCGCGATACTTGCCGATAACCCGATCTCTACCATGTATAGTTTTCTATATACATATATGTCTCGCCCTCACGCGACGCTTGCTGATAATTCGATCTCTACCCTGTATAATTTTCTATATACATATATGACTCACCCTCTCCCCACGCTTGCCGATAACCCGATCTATACCCTGTATAATTTTCTATATACATAAATGCCTCGCCTTCTCGCGACTCTTGTCGATAACCCGTGCCTCGCCTTCTCATGATGCTTGTCGATAACCCGATCTCTACCCTGTATAATTTTCTATAAACATATATCCCTCGCTCTCTCACGACGCTTGCTGATAACCCGATATCTACCCTGTATAATTTTCTATATACATATGTGCCTCGCCCTCTCGCATCGCTTGCCGATAACCGGATCTCTACCCTGTATAATTTTCTATATACATAAATGCCTCGCCTTCTCACGATGCTTGCCGATAACCCGATCTCTACCCTGTATAATTTTCTATATACATATATGCCCCGCCCTCTCACGACACTCGCTGATAACCCGATCACTACCCTCGAACACTTAGTAGAAAAAGAGGAATCTAATCATGTCGTCTTCAATTCAATCCTTGCTCGCGCAATTAGTCTTTAGGGTTGATATATACATATATAGTTTAGCTCTCGATAGTGCTCACTGCTCAACTGATCATTCTTTACTATATATGGCTACAATACGACTATTATATGAGTCTATCAGGTATGATTTGAACTTAATACGACTATTATATGAGCCTATTAGGTATTATCTGAATTAGTCGTATCAGTAAATTTCGAATATGGAAAAAAGGTAAAAGAAAAGTGGTCAATGCAATGTTTTGTGTCAAGTTGCCTTCAATACAAAGGACAAACAAGAACAAGTTGGCAAGTTTTAAGCCATGCCTTAGCCAACTCCTCTATGGCTCCCCACATATTAAAATTTGTGGTTGATCCTTTTATACTTTAATGTTTAGATCCTTGTTTGTTTGCTTTTTTTTTTTTTTCCACTCGGTATTCAGTATTTGTATATTTAGTTTCTATTTTTAAAATTTTTCATCAATATTCGATATCTATATTATACTTCAAGTTATTCGAACTCACGTGCTATGGAACCTAGTTAAAAAGAATTAATTTTTTAAATAATTTTTATATTTAAAACTTCAATTCGAGATCTCTGATTCTGGAAAAAATCCTTTTAATTAATACCATAGCAATTCTACAACATGGATAAAAGAAGAAAAGTAAAGGTTTTTATTTTTGTGTTCCTTGGGATTTGAGCCTCTACTTGCCCTTTTAATGTCTCCTCTATTTAAACCCTTAGCCAACATATGGGCTCTTTACCTTTTCATTATATATATATATAAACTCCAATCTAACTCTTTACTAAATTATTGTATTTCGCTTTAAAATTGATTCTTGTATTTTTTTATAATAATATTTACCTGATTTATGGAGGGTATGTCATTAAGATTTATTCATCAAATATATATATATATATAACTCAAATCTAACTCTTTACTAAATTATTGTATTTCGCTTCAAAATTGATTCTTGTATTTTTTTTTTTTTATAATCATATTTACATGATTTATGGAGGGTATGCCATTAAGATTTAAAAAATGAAATAGTTATTTTCATTTTTGATAAGTCATCCATATGCATAATAGTATTGGACTAATTCTATTGATGATATATAATTCTAAATATTCTATAATAGTAAAACTTGTATGTTCCAATATATTTATATAATTTTTTGAATTTGTGAGATGTGTTTTCACTGATTATCCGACATCACACTAGAGAATTATCAAACTACGTTAAGTTCATTTTGCACAATCATTAAGGTATTTTAAAGTCCTTTTTAGCTCGAAATTGATCGACCTACGTAAAATCTACATAAAAGGTGGCTATTGCACAGTGAACAGATTACCGCAAGTGTTCAGCCGAAGAGCAGAAGCTACAGAGGTTGTAAATTTCTCAGGAGATTTCCAAAAAAAAATAAAAAATTGTGTGAGATAAAATTACAAGAATATCCCCAATCAAGATTGGAGGGTGGAGCACAAATTGCTAATAATATATTTTGACAAAAATAAGTGAGAGAAAAAAGGTGATATGAAATAAATAAAATTATTTTTTTGGAGTTTTGGTTAGAGGGAACAGGTAAGCATGGTGCTAAAAAGGCCTGCATATCTACAAAAAGATTAGCAAAATAATAATAATTAATAATAATAATTTTTTTAAAATTAAAAAAAAGGCATATTCTGATTTGTCCTTCACTTGTTTTAATAGGCACTCACATAAAGCTGTTAACATTCCATTTTATTATTGTTTAATCAAAATTTAATCTTAGTTTATTTCATTGATTAAAGTAAGATCTCTATAAAGTTGATGAATCTTTATTATTTTATTAGTAGTAACTTAAGATAGTTAATTAACTAGTTGCTTCATTAGGTGGTTAATTATTAGAACTTTTTGTTTTTCTATTCTACTGTATTAGTTATCAAATCTCACAATCATCTAAAGTAATATATAATAATAAATGAGTTTACGATAAAATATTTGTGCATATTTTGTGTTATACATATATAAGATTTGAATAAAAACTATTTAATTTACATTCCATCGATAAAAAACATAAATTTTAGCTAGACAATTAAATATTTCTTACAATTAATTAGCGATAAAGTTCGTAACTAAGATGCGAAAAATAAGGTTGAGATGTTTCAAACGTGTGATGAGAAGATGCACGGATGCTTTAGTGCAGAGGTGCGAGAAATCGACTATGGATGGATTCGCGAGAAGTAGAAATAGATCGAAGAAATATTGGGGAGAGG
>NC_061117.1:1191066-1195827 GCF_002878395.1 Capsicum annuum | reverse complement strand
TGGATTCGCGAGAAGTAGAAATAGATCGAAGAAATATTGGGGAGAGGCGATTAGACAGAATTTGACGCAATTGCAGCTTCTTGATCCATGACCTTAGATACGAAGGTGTCGTGAACGCAAATTAGTGTAGAAGGTGATACGCCCAAACTGCACCTCTCTTACGAGAGAGTAAGCGGTCGTTGTCAAATATATAGCCCAATTAGGTTGGGGTCGAATCCCACAGGGAATATGGTGCTAATTAAGTTGTATTCAGATTAGTTGACTTTTAATCGTTTGTTTCCATAAAATAAATAGGGGGGATTTGATTCAGTTCACAAATTAATGGTTTCAATTTAACAAGATGAAATATGTGTAGTAGTATTCAAATTCAGAGAAATAGTAAGTTAGTGTTATGTCCACCTTATAGTTTTCAATACTTTCTAACTATGGGCGTTACGAATTCATACATGCATCGTGTTTACAGAGAAATGTATTGTATTTAATAACATAATCCTAGCGTTTCTCAACCATCAAGGACTAATTCACTTTAGTTCTCTCGAATCAAAAGCGTTTACCAAAAACAATACGAAATCTCCAAGTAGTTAATATCCTGCTAAGGCATTAACTTATGAAATAGGGGTTGGTAATCCTATTTTCTTATCACTACTCTCTTTTTCAAACATCAACTTTTCTTTCGAACGAGTTGCGTTTTAAGGCATATCCTCGATGTTTGCAACAACGAGAATTCAAGATAAGCGAAGAGAGTATGATATAAACAAGTCAATGCATAATGAATTCAAAACCCTAAGTGATAGATTGTATGCTACAAGGCTTCTATAACCCTAACTAATAAATTTAGCTACTCATGAATAAAACGAAAAGCATCATAAATATATTCATCATACCAAAAATTAGAAGAAGATCTTGGTGTGTGAATCGTGAAAATAAGAGAGAAAACATTTTTTTTTCTCTCCAGGCTAAGCCGCTACTCTCCTTGTTCAGAATATACAGAATAATCCATCCTCAATAAAAATTCAGCATTAAGCCTTTTAATAATCGTTTCTCTCATAATTGCCTTCTAGGTCCCTGAACTAATTATAAATGACAAACTAGTCTTGGACATAGTTTCTAGGCGCCACATTTGGTCCAGGTTGCTACTTTCTCTTGTGTCATATGCCATCCGCATTCCATAGTCCCATAATGTCTTCATCTACCTCATTAATACCCGAAATCATTCTAATCACATCGGTTAGCTCAATTACATAGAAGTAGAGTAAAACATAAGAAACTAGGCACTTTATTCTCTAAACATAGCTAAAATATGGATAAACTATGGTGCTTAGGCGTATAAATACACCCAAGATCAGAAGGCTAGGAGGTACGTAGGAGTATCGTTCTTATTAATTTGCAGTCGTAGTGCTAGGCTGGTAGTTTCTTGTTCGTGGATTTTTATTGGTAAATATTATTTCAGGTAGATCAGTTGTAGTATTATTTTGTGGTAATATTGTTTTGTTGCTACGTTACTCCTTATTTTTTTTTGTATCACTATTACATCTTTTTCGAGATCGTATTTTGTCTTGACCCAAGGATCTATCGAAAATAGTTTCTCTATTTCACCTTGGAGATAGTGATACGGACATACACTCTACCCTTCACATGCCCCATTTTGTAAAAATACACGAATATTTTAGGTGTTTTTTTTTCTAAACAGAAGTAGGGGCGGAGGCACCTTATGGTCAGGGGTTCACCCGAGCCCTCTTCGACGAAAAATTATACTATTTATCTGACTAAAATTATTTTTTATGTATATATAATTGATGTTGAATCCCCTTCGATTAGTTTGTGTGTTTATTTTTTTATTATAAATCTTCTTAGTAAAAATTTTGACTCCGCTACTGAACAGAAATATGGGAAACTATATTTAAAAACAAAGACTTCAAATGGTGACTTTTTATTTAGACATTCTAAAAATTAAAAAGGTGATACATTATTAATCTTTTTTCTTCTAAAGCAACTCTTTTTACTTTTTAAAATGTTTACGTAACTAAAAGGGTCCTACTTTTACTTTTTATACTTTTTATTTGGTGAAAATATGATTGATTTGAGGGGGGTGGGGGGTGGGGTAGTAGGTGTATTGGGTTAAAAGAACACTTTAGTCTTAATTAATATTTTAATTAGGATATGAGTATTATTTAAATCATTGCACTATGCTTTTGGTATGAAATAGTGTATTACACTAAATTAATTTCTAATTTGATTGTCATATTTTCTACACTACATAAGTTTGTCTTTGTTGTTATTTTAAAAAAGAAAAATGAAACAATTATTTTAAAATGATTGGGTATATATTAATACCAAAAATTTTGGAGGTTCATTTTATTAGTATTGTATATTATGCATTTATTACTTGAAAAATGAAAAAAAGACTTTATATGTCGTATATATATGATTTTGGTTATTTCTTGAAATGAAAAAAATCATATATATTAAAAAAAAAAAATCTTCGAGCTCTTTTAATCATACTTTGAATATACTATGAGTTTAATTTCTTGAGTAATTGTTCATAATATATAAAAACGTTTAATATCTGTTCTTGATTCAACACACATGTCCATTATAGTGTCGAATTGATATTGCTACTTCTTCTCGCACCATATTATTACTATTATTTATGTCTGATATAACAAATAATATTCCTTCACTCTTAATTAAATATTTTTTATTTATGAATTTATCAAAAACTCAATATGAACATAGAAAATCAAATTATATATAACACCAAAAAAATGTGAATCATAGACCCTTTATTTGATTTTTATCTGTTGGCTGTAAAGGGCTGATCTTTTTTTTTCTTCTTCTTCTAGAAAATTATTATTTGTTTTTTTTTTTAGTTCTAACTTTCCATTTAATTTGACTTTCCAAAGTTTTTGTTTTTATATTTATTTTTCTAAAACGCGTTTTTATATTACTTTTACCAAAAAGTCATGTTTTGTTATCAATCATTATTATTATATGATGTGCATGAATATGAGATAAGATAAGAGTGCATGCCTTTTTGCCCCTTTATTTTTTCTTTTATAATTTTTCTTAATGAAAAAATAATTAGGTGCGTGCATTAAGCTTTCGGTATTTATAGTTGCGGACTCAGGATTTAAGAATCGTAGGTATTCGTGAGGTTCGAACACATATATTAACGTGCAAAGTTTTAAGGTTCTGCCTGAAAATTAAAGCACCCGGCTATGAGCTATCTTCTTGATTTCATGGGTGCTTTTTTGAAGCTTATGCAAATATTTGTACCTTTCTTTATATAATTAGTTTAGCCGCACGTGCCACGCACGTTTAACTTTTAATTATTTAAAATTAAATGATTTTATCTATTACGAAGGCTTTTAATGAAGTGAAGAAAATTCAAAACATATATTTTATTGTAAGCCCATATATATTTTACCATCAGAAGTTTCAATTGGTTAATGAATTTAATATATATTGTAGATGTAGATACAGTTTATAGACCTTTCAAATCTTTTTACAATCAAATTTAATTAATTTATAATTCTTAAACTAATGAAAAAAATATTAGTTGTCATTAATTCGGATGACTTCTATTAAGGAAAAGGTTTTACCATAAATATATTTAATTAATTTTCAACTCTTCAATATTAAAAAAATAGTAAACAGACGATTTTGTCTAAATTAAAGCAAGGATTTTTAATAAAGGACAAAAAGTTCAAACTATATTTTTAAGGTCATTCACACTTTTAATATATTATAAATTATAGATTATAGATATGGATTATACCTAATTTGCATTGGATTTAACGGACGCTGAAACACCAAAAAAATGCATATAGGTCCGCCCCTGATTAGTTATTGTTGGGTACTATGTAATTTTGATGATTGACAAACTGACACATGAATGAAACATGTTACTTGAGCTGGTCCAAGCATAGGAAAGCAGATTTTCGGTTTCACTGATAGATGCAGACAAGATTGCTTAAAGACAATAACGAATAAGCAAGCCTAATTCTGATATACTCAAGCTACTGATCATGTGAGGAATATAACAAGTTGAATTTGATTCAAACACTTAATGATAAGGGAAAGCAATTTGAGTTGAAAAAGGAGTCCTATGTGAAGAAGGAGTTTCACTTCTGCGTATATCTTGAAGAGTCCTATGTGTGGGAGGAGAAAGATTCCGATAAATAAGCATGTGCTGATTTAAAAGAGTTGGAGTTTTACTACAACACTAAGGAGACAAGAGTTGAAATTAAAGAAAGAGTCTCACTTGAAGTAGAACTCTATGTAATGAGAGTTTTGATTAAAGGAGGAGTTTAAAATAAAGAATGACTCTTTGGAGAGCAGTGCTTAAATAGAAGATGCATCATTCAGAGTAATTCACGCACTTAAAAAAGCAGATAAACTCAATCGACAGATTGACTTCACGAAGTGCTACTCAATCACTGAAGAAATACGTTGAAGAACCTGGTCCTCAGTACAGAATCCAGCTAAGAGTTTTAGCGTTGATTTTTAGAGTTGTTCACTGTGTTTGAGCTATTCATGTAATATTAGTTTCAGTGTGTTATAAACTGAATTAGGAGCTAGTCTTCGAGTTAGGGAAAACTCAAAGACTTTGGGAACACATACCTTGGGAGGTGTGTGTAGTTAGGAATTGGAGTTTATAATTCCTAGTTGTTGAGTTATAGGGATTAAAGTTTATAATTCCTAGTTGTTGAGTTATAGGAATTAGAGTTTATAATTCCTATTTGTTGGTTACAAGAGTTT
>NC_061117.1:1180437-1188066 GCF_002878395.1 Capsicum annuum | reverse complement strand
TATAGGAATTAGAGTTTATAATTCCTATTTGTTGGTTACAAGAGTTTTGTAATCAGTTGTTGTTGAGGCTCAGAGTTTTTTTAGTGAAGTTGGGGTTAAATCCTGTAGAGGTGCAGGTCGTGATTTTTTTACACCTTTTGAGTCGGGTGTTTTCCACGTAAAAATCATTGTGCTCTTTACTTTCTGGTTACTGCTTCCTTGAAACACGTCAGTGGAACACGTCAGGCAACACGTACCATCGATAAGCAAAAGTTAGGCGAAAATAAGTAAATCAGTACGGCGCGAATTCTTAACAGTTACACACTAATAAACATATACAACATAATCCTATAAATAGAGTTGAATAGTAGTGTATGTACATATCGTATTTTTACTCTTATTTTGAAAGGTAGAGAGACGATTCTGATAGATTCTCGGTTCAAGAAAGATTCAACACTCGACTATCTGCTTGCTTTTGTAAGAAAGGACTACATTGAAATACATTACAAAGTCTTATATATCTTATATTTTTAGATAAAATTATTTCTACGTGCACTAAAGTGTTATTTTTAAAGTTTAGAGAAAGACCTATTATATGCTATTTTATATAGTTTGTTTTTGCAAGAAATTATCTTTACGATTTTTAATTAGTAACCTTTTATAATAACAAAATGATAACTCTTACTGTTACATCAAGATTGATCACTTCATTTGTATTTCTTTAAGTATATTGATAAAATAATTCGTGCATATGACATTTTGGATTTTTTTTTTTCCTAATTTTGATAGTGAATTAGGTTGGGGAAGTTGGATATTTTAGGATAGACATTATATTATAGAATATGAAAATGACAATGTGGGACAATTTTATTATAGTAGTGGTTAACTTGTTAAAGGATAAGGATTAAAAATAATAAAATCATTATTATATATACTGAGATATTATTAATGACAGAGCTAAAATTTTTACTAAATAAAATCAAAATATAGGAAAAAATATAAACATAATATTAATAAAATTCAGCACTGTATAATTTTCAAACGAAAGAACACGTATCAATTAACTCTCTTTGGACAAGGGCAACTTCGTGTTTGGTATCAATGCTATTTGCTATAACATGTTAAATTACACTTTTAATTAAATTTTGTTTTACAATATATATATATATATATATATATATATTGATCTTGAAGAATATAAGCCACAAAATTGGTTGGGAGTAATGAAACAACTAAGAAAATACAAATGGCATTCTTCCAACCACTAGCAAGAAATCTAACAATAATATTATATTATTTTATAAGCTAATAAAAATGTCAGAAGAAAGCTTTAAAGTATCGATAAAATTATCTTTACTAAATCTATAGATTAATGATTGAAAACGTAAAAACAATCACTAATATTTTCATTATGATATTCAGAATATGATTCTTTTTCGAATCTTACTTATATAACACAGAATACTTTATACATCAAATATTCCATAATAAAATTCCAATGTAATAAAAACATATGAAAAATAGTGGGGTTTGGTAATTAGGTAAAAGAGTGAAAATAAATATATATGAAGAAAAATAGAGTGGTTGAGAAAGTAATTTGTCTTTATATTAAAAAGGTTGATTTGACACAAGCAATAGGACAAATAATATTTAAATAACTTTAGCTTTATACAAGTAGTTGCAGAATACATAAAGTTGTAAAGGCAATATTTAAAACTACTTTTTTTCTGATCCAAAATAAAATATTCTTTTTTTCAGACAGACATGTGGGAACTTTTCTTACCAAAGAATATCCTGAAGATATATACATTTATATGTTTGTTGATAAATTATTTGACATAAATTTGCAATAGAGATCCATAAAGTATATTCAAATTTCATTTTCTTCCCTTTTAATTTAAATAATGTTATGGTGATGCTCGAAAAAGTTATCAATTCGGGTCTGATTTAAACACAATGTTAGTTGGATTTGCCTTTCGCCATTGATAGAATGGACTATAACCTCGTAGGATTGACATGAATAGGAGGTAGAATATAAGAAAATAAAAAATTAATATTTTTGTATTTCTTGAGCTTTCTGATGCTTCAAGAAAGTTATCAGTTCGAGTCTGATCTAAATTTAATGCAACTCTTTTTAGTTGGATTTGCACTTCGCCATCGATAGAATGAATATAGGCTCGTGAGATAGACGTGAATAGGAGTAAGAATAAAGGAAACAAGAAATTAATATTTTTGAATTTTTTGACCTCTGTGATGGTTAGAAAAAGTCATCAGTTCGAGTCTGACCTAAACTCAATGAAACTCTCTTTTTAGTTGGATTTGCCCTTCGCCATCGGTAGAATGGATTATAGACTCGTGAGATTGACGTGAACAAGAGTAAGAATAAAGGAAACAAGAAATTAATATTATCGTATTTCTTGAATTTTTTAATGGTTCAAAAAAGTCATCAGTTCGAGTCTGACCTAAACTTAATGCATCTCTTTTTAGTTGGATTTGCCCTTCGCCATCGGTAGAATGGATTATAGACTCGTGAGATTGACGTGAATGGGAGTAAGAATAAAGGAAACAAAAAATTACTATTTTCGTATTTCTTGAATTTTTTGATGGTTCGAAAAGTCATCAATTCGAGTCTGACCTAAACTTAACGTAACTCTTTTTAGTTGGATTTGCCCTTCGCCATCGATAGAATGGATTATAAGCTCGTGAGATTGACGTGAATGAGAGTAAGAAAAAAGGAAACAAGAAATTAATATTTTCGTGTTTCTTGAATTTTTTGATGGTTCAAAAAAGTTATCAGTTCGATCCTGACCTAAATTCAATACAACTCTTTTAGTTGGATTTGCCCTTCGCCATCGATAGAATGGATTATAGGCTCGTGAGATTGACATGAATGGGAGTAAGAATAAAAGAAAACAAGAAATTAATATTTTTGAATTTTTTGAACTCTATGATGGTTCGAAAAAGTCATTAGTTCGATCCTGAGCTAAATTCAATACAACTCTTTTCAGTTGGATTTTCCCTTCGCCATCGATAGAATGGATTATACGCTCGTGAGATGAACGTGAATGGGAGTAAGAAAAAAGGATACAAGAAAATAAATATTTTCGTGTTTCTTGAACTTTGTGATGCTTCAAGAAAGTCATTAGTTTGATCCTGACCTAAATTCAATACAACTCTTTTTAGTTGGATTTGCCCTTCGTCGTCGATAGAATGGATTATACGCTCATGAGATGAACGTGAATGGGAGTAAGAAAAAAGGAAACAAGAAAATAAATGTTTTCGTATTTCTTGAACTCTATGATGCTTCAACAAAGTGATCAGTTCAAGTCTGACCTACATTCAATGCAACTCTTTTTAATTGGATTTGACTTTCGCCATCGATAGAATGGATTATAGGCTCGTGAGACTGACGTGATTGGGAAAAAAAAAAAAAAGGAAACAAGAAAATAATTTTATCGTACTCCTCCTGATTCAAAATAAGTGTTGTTTAAGATGTTATGCATCCTTTTAAGAATATTATTAGCATTAATCATAATTAGAATTGTTTGGATTAATTAGTACTTTCTTGATTTTTTAAAATAGTGTTTATTGTGGACCAAATTAATTAGGAGAACAACACTATTTTTTTTTTGGTCACTTTATCTTTTTTTTTTTGTGGGGGGGACTATGAAGTAGGAGTTAATAACTTAAACGGTCACTCAATTTTGAATTTTTATCCTAGAAAGTCACTTAAGTTTGAATTTTATTCAGAAAGTCACTCAACTTTAGATGTTTTACTCAGAAAGTCACCCAACCCATTTTATTATTTTTTTAACTAATTTTTACTTATTTGAAACTTTTTTAATAATGAAATTCTGAAAAATATAAAATGTCCATTTAATAACCATTTTACCCTTCTTTCATTTGATACCTACATTTAAATGCTTGAGAGCCTACGGTATTTCAATAGAGCCTGCAGTCACTTTCTTGATAGAGAATTTTTGGCTATTGTGTCTGTGATTCTTTAATTACATTTTTATTCTTAAATTGTTGCACACATGATATATTTTTACTTATTAAATTAGGTACATATTAGTTGAAAATTTCAAGTTGGATTGAAATTACAATTAAAATTTTGTTCAAATTTTATAAGCAAATGTAATTTCAAATCAAAAACTAAGATTTCAAATTCTATGGCCAGATGTCTACCAAGAAAAAACTGCAAATATATGTACGTGGACAAAATATGGTCATGCCCTAACATGCTTTATTATTTAAAAGTTACACTTACGAAAATGGCAATAATTTTTCATCAATTCTTATTTGATTTTATCTGCATTCTAGATGGACATGCTTATTGTTGTGTCAAATTCTTAACTTTTATCTTAAATTTCAATTTTTCATCAATTCTTATTTAATTTTATAGAGATGCTTTCTTTTTATTGAGAGAGACTTCCATTTTGAATTAATCAAAATTCCTTTTCATTTAGGAAATTTCACTTTTATCTAAAAAACAAAAATTTAACAATTGAATTTTAGTAATGATATTTTTCATGTCATAGGTATTTTTCTGATTTTCAATCAGTTCAATTTAGTCAGACATCAAAAGAAGTTCTGCTCCCTTCAGCAAATTTCACCAGAATGAAGTGCCAAATGTTTTACTCTTCAATCAATAAAAGGATGGGTAAAAGGGTCATTAAATAGATATTTTGTATTTTTTAGAATTTTGTTATTAAAAAAATTTCACATAAGCAAAAAATAATTTAAAAAATAATAAAATGGGTTGGATGACTTTCTGAGTAAAACATCTAAAGTTGAATGACTTTCTAAGTAAAATTCAAAATTAAGTGACTTTCTGAGATAAAAGTTGAAAGTTGAGTCACCGTTTAAGTTATTAACTCATGAAGTAGAGAAGAAAAATGTAATGGCCATAATAAATTAATGCAATATTGGAGTTTTATAATCATTTTTCACAACCCATTGACAAAATAGGGGAACCAACAAGCCCATTTTGGGCCTATGTCTTAGGTATCATATGGTCTAAAATACGAATTATGTAGGTATTAATAATATAGAGAATGTATTTTTTTATTACATGTTTAGTTAAATACATTTACAAATAGAATGCGATGAGATGTAAATATGTGTATTCCTTTTAAAACGAAATAAAAGTTTGATTACTATTATGAGGGTTAAATATGTCATTTTTAGTACATATTTTTCATGTATTATCTATTTTTTCAGCTTATAGCGTTTTTGATCCATCTGTTATTGATAAATTTTAATTTTAGTCCTTGTATTATTCTGATTTAACTATATTTAACCTTCAATTAGTTGAATATGCTTTTTTATCCCTTTACTCATGAACATCCATAAAATTTCAAGAATTATTAATTGTTCCACCCATTTAATTACCAATGTATTATGTTAATGTTTGTACTATTATTTCTTGTTTGAGAATAATATATTTCTAAAAATAGTACAAATGTGATATATTCAAACATAAAGTGATAAAAACACATATTTTAACTAATTGAAGGTTAAATCTATTAATTCATAAAATGCAAGGATCAAAATCAGTATTACCTATAATTATGGGGCCAAATGTATCATCATTATTATTTTATTTAGTTATTTGTATCATGATAAAACTATTAATACTCATTTTTCTTATTTTCTATGTCATACTAATCTAATTGCTACCCCACCATCACTTTCAAAAGTTGCTTTCAAGAATTAAATGTGTATATTCAAAATAAGAGGCTACCCTAGTGAAATAAAGAAAATAAAACAACATATAGGTAGCCTAGCAATTAATTGTTAGTGAGACTAAAATTTCCATTTGACATTCAAAAAAAAGTATGCTTTTTGCCTTATTGCATAGTGAGGATTTTCCTACAAAACACCAAAATTACAAGTAACTAGTTATCTTTTTGACTTTTTTGGATTTTGTAAAATCCCATTAATTTCTTGTGCATATTTACTTCACAATTATGTATGAACACAAAACTATATGGTATATACATAGCCATATATTTGCAAATTAATTAAGAAAGACCTAACATGTTGTCATATGAATAGCTCGTATAACTTAAGAATATGGTGGAGTGGATAGAATGGAAAATATATAACATATTTTTGAATTATTACCTTTGTCGCGATATTAATTGTGTATCTTCTTTGCACTTTCCCGCGTGTTTTTTTTTTTTTAAATAAGGCGGGTGGGTATGGATTGCCAGTGATCCACTTTGAAAAGCTTAATTAAGTTTTTCGGTCATGTGGTCGGCCTTCTTACCAATTGCACAAGGTTCGTTCATGAAGGATGAGTCAGGTCCTAAAATTGGATTGAAAGACGCAGTTGATGAACAATAAACAAATATTTTGATATTATTCTTAATCAGAAGTCTGAATTCGAGCCTCTAATTTGGAATGGAGAAAAGCTTATGACAAAGAGTGTTTTTTTTTTTTTTTTTCCTTTTAATGTGATTTGCATGATACTAATTTAAATTAATCAGGTCAATGAAGATTTTGTCATCTTTCTCTTATTTTCAATATAATTACTATAGAGAAATATTGAATAATTTATTTTCCCTTTGAAAAATTCTTCTTTTGGATGATAAGTGGGCCTTTTTGATAGGCAAAAATCTTGCATGGTTTTAATGTTATTGGCCAATATTATTTATGAATGTTTTATGGTAGGGACAAATGTGAAGCCAAATAATTAATTTGAAATAGAAAAAAAATAACCAATATAATAAATGTGAACACATGCATGGTCTTATAGTCAATCCTTAATTGGCTTGACTAATAAATGTAAGATATTTTACAGTTAGTATGTCAAGTCGAATTCACCACATTATTCACGAATATATCAAATACACATTACACTAAATTCATCGTAACAATAATAATATATATATTCAGTGATGGATTTAAAATTTAGGGATCGTGGACGCATGGAAGGTTCCAACGCACATATTGACATCCAAAATTTTAAGGTTTTACCTAAAACTGAAACACACAGTTATATATATTCTTGACCAGTAGCAGACTTAGGATTTAGGGTTATCAATGATGGGGGTGGGGGGGAGGCGGTTTCGAACACACATATTGACACCTAAAGCTTGAAGGTTCCACTTGAAAACGAAAACATCCAACTATATTCTTTGTTTTAAGGGTGTTTTTTTTTCCATCCTATGTCATTTTTTTCATATTTTTTTATATAATTATACCTAATTAGCGTCTGATTTGACGGGGGTCGGAGCACCAGATATTTGTTCCTAGGTCCGCCCATGTTCTTGGCTTACTGGGTATTTTTTTTAAATCTTATACCATATTTTCTACATGTTCTTGACTTACTGGCATTTTTCTAAATCTTATATCAGATTTTCTACATTTTGTATATAATTATACCTAATCTGCATCGGATTTGATGGGTGTCGGAGCACCAGATATTTGTACCTAGGTCCGCCCATGTTCTTGGCTTACTGAGTATTTTTTAAAAATCTTATACCATATTTTCTACATGTTCTTGACTTATTGGCGTTTTTCTAAATCTTATACCAGATTTTCTACATTTTTTATATAATTATACCTAATCTGCATCAGATTTGACGGGTGTCGTAGCACCAGATATTTGTACCTAGGTCCGCCCATGTTCTTGACTTACTG
>NC_061117.1:1145686-1177437 GCF_002878395.1 Capsicum annuum | reverse complement strand
AGCACCAGATATTTGTACCTAGGTCCGCCCATGTTCTTGACTTACTGAGTGTTTTTCTAAATCTTATACCAGGTTTTCTACATGTTCTTGGCTTACTAGATATTTTTCTAAATCTTACACCAATTTTTTTATATTTTTTATATAATTATACCCAGTATGCATCAAATTTAACGGGTGCCACAGCACCAAAAATTTAGCTATAGATTCGCCCGAAATGATGGTGTATATATACAACCACAACTTTACTTCTATCTTATGGATTATTTCTAATAGTTTTTTTGATTCAGATAAAACTTAGCAAAATCAATAAGAAAATAGTGCGTATTAGACGTTTTGACATAAATTTTGTGATATTTGAAAATGACTAATCAAGAAAATATAATTAATATGTCAAGTCTATTACCATATTAATTACTCACGAATAAACCAAATACACATTACACTAAAAAAAGAAAAATCATCAGGGAAATTCGTCTTTAATCTATTGCTAAATAGTATATAGATCGACAACAATTATAATAACAATAACATACCAAATAAGTCATGAGGTTTGGAAGGATAGTATGTACGCTATATTTCCTCTACGCTATGAAGGAGGAAGGATATTTTTGATAAACCCTCAACTCATATCCAATACGATTTGTTTGTTTGTCTCTCTAAATTAGGAGTAGGAAAAATATGCAATACGATGAATATCTAGACTGTATTTACGGTATATAACTACGTACAACTTTAAAATATTACAAAAATAGTTTAGGTTTGTAGCAAACACACAATGCACACACAGTGATAGACACCTCCCGTGTGTTTTCAGCTAATACAATATGTGTTGATACATTTGATAGACTGATATTTATTGGATACAGCTGACACCTGTCCAATACCTACTTAATACAGTTGATATATGCGCCTTGATACAACTCATATCTACCCGATACAGTTTTTCCACATAATATAACAACTGTACTATGTTTCATAAATACCCAAATTATATCATACAGCTAACACCTGCCCAAATACCTGCTAAATATAGTTGATATCTGTGTCGCCTGATTATAACTCTTTCATAGATACAACTAATAACTACCCGATACAGTTTTTCCACATGATACAACAACTATACCATATTTCATAAATACCCAAACTATATCGATAGACTGATATTTTTTTGACACAGTTGATATCTGTCCAATACCTGCTTAATACAATCGATTTTTGCGCCGCATAATTATTATCGCTCTTTCGTTGATACAACTGATATAAACCGGATACTGTTTTTCCACATGACACAACATTTGTACTATATTTCATAAATATTCAAACTGAATCTATTTTTCATAATTACGATAAATATTACAATTATTTATGAAATTTAGGTTATTATATTCTTTTCTTTTTCATTCAACAATCTCGTTCTCGCTTTCAAAATAATCACCACATGATTGCTTATCGATCCCTTCAAAATGATTAATAAAGAACATATTGCTAATATGTCAAGTTTATCACCACATTATTTACTAATAACCAAATACATATTAGACTAAAAGACAAAAAATTATTGGCAAATTTTATTTTTAATTTGTTGTTAAATAGTACCTAGACGTTTCGAAATAAGTATTGTGATATTTGAAAATGACTAATACAGAAGATATTGTATGTAATTCTAGATTGTTCTATAGATGTAAATTGCATGACCAAATTAAAATAAAGGTAACAATATAATTGGTTGTTGATCAATGTCATGCATCACACGTGGCATTATCATTTCGAGCTGAGATGAATTTAAGATTTAAATTAATTGATTCATATTTACTATTATTATTATAATTTTAGTAAATTTTACATAACAATATGTTTCACGTTAAAAATTATGAATTCAATTGAATCTGTAACCGTAATGCTACATACACCTCTAATTTGGAGGAACCAAGGAACTTATCCGTTTTTATCTAACTTATTTTTGGCTCGCTCATATCCAATACGATCCGTTTGTTTGTACCTCTTAATTAGGAGTAGGAAAAATTATGCAACATGACGAATATCTAGATTGTATTTACGGTACATAACTACGTATAGTTTCAAAAAATTACAAAACGGTTTAGGTTTGTAGCAAGTACACAATGCTCACACGCACTGATACAAGTCTCTCGTGCGTTTTCAGCTAATACAATATGTGTGTGATACATTTGACAGACTGATATTTATTTGATACAGCTGACACTCGTCCTGTACCTTCTTAATACAGTTGATATCTGTGCCGTGTAATTATAACTCTTTCATTGATACAACTGATATCTACTCGATACAGTTTTTCCACAAGATACAACAGTTGTACTACGTTTCATAAATACCCAAACTATATCTATAGACTGATATTTGCTTGATACAGCTGCCACCTGCCTAATACCTGCTAAATACAGTTGATATCGGCGTTGCCTAATTATAACTCTTTCGTCGATACAATGGATATCTACCCGCTATAGTTTTTCCATATGATACAACAATTGTACTATGTTTCATAAATGCCAAAACTATATCTATAGACTGATATCTGTTTGATACAGCTGACACCCAACCAATACCTGTTTAATACAGTTGATATCTGCACCGCCTAATTACCACTCTTTCGTTGATACAATCGATACATACCTGACAGTTTTTTCACGTGATACAACAATTGTACTACGTTCCATAAATACTCGAACTATACCTATTTTCATAATTACGCTTCTCGCCCTCAAAATAAGCACCACATGATTGCTTATCAATTCCTTGATAGTTAAAGACATTAAAAGAGTTCACACAATCACTCTGTAATCTCGATATTCATTTTTTTGAATGCGTAGGAAAGCGAAAATAGCACTCAATAATCTCGCCCTCAAAATAAGCACCACATGATTGCTTATTGGTCCCTTGACAATTAAAGACATTAAAAGAGTTCACACTATCACTCTATCATCTCGATACTCGTCTTTTTGAATGCGTTGGGAATTAAAAATAGCACTCAACAATCCTGCCCTCTAAATAAGTACGACATGATTGCTTATCGATTCCTTGACAGTTAAAGACATTAAAAGAGTTCACACTATCATTTTGTCATCTCAATACTCGTCTTTTAAACGCGTAGGAAAGTAAAAATAGCACTCAACAATCTCGACCTCAAAATAAGCACCACATGATTGCTTATCGATCCCTTGACAGTTAAAGACATTAAAAGAGTTCACACTATCACTCTTTCATCTCAATACTCATCTTTTTGAATGCGTAGGAAAGCAAAAACAGCACTCAACAATCTCGCCCTCAAAATAACCACCACATGATTGCTTATCGATCTCTTGGCAGTTAAAGACACTGAAAGAGTTCACACTATCACTCTGTCATCTCGATGCTCGTCTTTTTAAACACGTAGGGAGGTAAAAATAGCACTCAACAATTCCGCCCTGAAAATAAACACCACATGATTGCTTATCAATCCTTTGACAGTTAAAGACATTAAAAGAGTTCACACTATAATTCTGTCATCTCGATACTCGTCTTTTTAAACACGCAGGGAAGCAAGAATAACACTCAACAATCTCGCCCTCAAAATAAGCACCACATAATTGCTTATCGATCCCTTGACAGTTATAGACACTAAAGGAGTTCACAATCATTCTGTCATTTTGATACTCGTCTTTTTGAATGCATAGGAAAGCAAAAATAGCACTTAACAATCTCGTCCTCAAAAATAAGCATCACGTGATTGCTTATCTATCGCTTAACAGTTAAATACATTAAAAGAGTTCACACTATCACTCTGTCATCTCGATACTCATCTTTTAAATGTGTAGGGAATTAAGCAAAGATAGCAATACACTTGTCATGTTATTTATTTGGGTTTTTTTTTCCTCCACTTCTTGTAATTGGTGTGTGTTTGTTAAAATATGAGTGGTGTCCTTAGTGTTCCTTTGTGGAAATGCAATTGTGGGGTTATGGTCTATGGATATGGGAGAGATTTATTACTATTACACATTACTCTCTCCGTTTATTTTTACTTGTTTATTTTTTAACTTCATCTAATGTTTTAAAAAAAAATAACATAAACTTATACCTTGACTTATCATATTTATATAAATTTTCATCCTTACAAAACAATTACAAAAGTTCCAACTAATTATGTATCTTCGTTGGATGTATCAAGAGCTAATTAGGTTAGGTTGCGTACAATACACCCTCGTGGTGGGGCTCTTCCTCGAACCCTGCGCATAGCGGTAGCTTTAGTGCACCGAACTGCCCTTTTAAAGGAGAGTCTTGGAGTAACTGGTAAAGTTGTTGCCATGTGATCAGGAGGTTACGGGTTCAAGCCTTGGAAACAACCTCTGGCAAAAATCCAGGGTAAGGCTGTGTACAATACACCCTTGTGGTGGGGCCCTTCCCCGGACCCTGCGCATAGCGGGAGCTTTAGTGCATCGAGCTGCTCTTTGACAGATCTAAAATCAAAAGAAAATGTATCGACAGCTAATTATGTATCTTTACAAAAGAAAAAAATTATATCTTCGTTGGATTATTATGTATCTTGACAGATCGAAAATCGAAAAAAATATATCGAAAGCTAATTATGTATCTTTATTAAAAAAAAATATATCCTCGTTGAATGTATCGGGAGCTAATTATGTATCTCGACAAATTCAAAATTGAAATTCTCAATAATTATGCAAAATGTCGAGACTTTCTGTAATTAAGTTTCAAACTGTCGAGATTTATGTTGTTTCCACTAATACTTATTCATGTCGTGTAATGTTTATTAAAAAAAAAAAAACACTTTTACCGTGACATTTTTATCTCAAGACTCAAATCCAAGACCTTCCGTGAAGAACAAAGAAATCATTTTTTTTTCTATCACAACTTTCGATGGTCCTCGATAAAATTCTTTGTAATTTCCTTTGAATAAAATGCTAGAATAAATATCTTTTTTTATTATTTTTTTATTTGATATTTATGTTGAAATTCGATTAATTTAAATTTTTGCTGACATAAAATTAGATAAATGTCAACAATAAATCAATTCTAGTTTCTATCAATTCCTATCACTTTCTTCATGAATTTAAGACTCTGCCGTCCTAAGTACGAAAAAAAAAAATCAAATGGTCCATATTTTTCTATATATAAATTAGATTTGAGAAAAAAAAAGTGTGATTGTACCAAAGTCAATTAATGAATTTATAAACAACAGTAGAATATAAAAGAATAGTAAACTTATAACTATAGAGGAAAAGACAAGAGGAGATCGCATGATAATATGAATGGACAAGACGACTATACAATATTAATTATAATTTATAACTAATACCTACCTTAGTAAATTTGACATATATTTGTCTTATGTCATCTATGGCTAAACTCTGTAAAAAAAATAAAAAATTATACCTTCTTGGACGGTCATGGTTAGGGTGTTCACGGGTTTGATTAAAAATCAAATCAAACTGTGAATTGAATTAAATCGATTAAAAAATCGACGTTTAATTTGGTTTAGTTAGGTTTGGTTTTAAATTTTAAAAAATCGATGTCATTTGATTTGGTTGTGATTTTACTTTAAAAAAAAATCATAAAAATAATCAAATCGAACCAATAAATTATAGTTGAGTATGGTTTGGTATTTTATGATATAGTAAATTGATGATGATGGATTATTTGACTTCAAGTTCTATAATAGGAAATTATAACTTGAATTTTATCAAGAAACGTCTTAATTGTATCATACTAATATCTCAATTACATATGTGGATATATTTACAAAAACATATAAATAATTTTTTTTGTTAATCAATTATATCAAAAAGATATTTCAATCAAAAATAAAGTATTTAAAATTCAATGTCTGAACAATTAGTTTTATACTAATACTACTTTATATATTTATTAATATTATAATAATATATATAACTATATATTTTGATATTGTATTCGATATTTTAGCAATTCATTTATAAGTACCAAATCAAATGTCAAAAAAATTTAAAATAGATATTGATACCATTATAATGAAATTGCAATATCAAAAATTTTAATTTTTCGATATCTAACATACTATGCCGTTCCTACCGACAATTTAATTTTAGCTTTTTTGGCTGACAACTTATTTTTAAAAAAAAATTATAAAAAATATATTTTGGAGTGAAGTAGCTAGGTTTTAATTAATTTATTGGAAAATAATAACTGAAAATTTAAATGTACACATCATCATCAATGACGATATTGTCCAAAGTATTTGTCATTTTTTTTAATCCCAAGGGACAAGTGGTTATAAAAAGATCATTTTGAATGTTGCAAAAGACACTTTCCTCAAAAAAAATAGTTTGTGAAAATATTTTCTATTTATAGAACTAAGATGATAGAATAAAACATTTTTAATATTAAATAAATCAAATTTCTCTATAATAATAATAAATAGTAGTAATAATCTTACTATAACCTTGAAGGCCTTTTATCAAATTAATTCTTTATGTTATGTTATATATAATAATATTTTATTATAGCAATTAAATTTTATAAGGATAGCATAATTATAAAGAAGTCTGATCGTATAAAAAAAAAAAAAGAACAATAATTAGTTATTATGGGGTGTAGGTATAATGCATATTATGTGCTCTTGAACAATTTTTGTTAATATTTGTTTAATTGTTCGATATTATCATATTTACTGATTTAATTAATTCAAATCTATACCATGCAACCTATTTTTTATAAAAATATTTTTATCAAGAATTTTTTTATTTTTGAGGTCCACATATTCGAATTGTATATGCGATAGAGTCCTAATTTTAGAATTTAAATTTGATATATATTCTCGTTAAAAAGGAAAGTATATATGGTGATTGTGACAATGAATATAATCTTTGGTTAAGCATTTGTGTTCACATGTACAAGAGATATTTTGGTAAATGCAAAAAAAAAAAAAAATTATACTTTCTTCGTCTTAATTTATATCTTCCATTACACATCAGATTAGTTAGACAATCCATTTTAATGCAAATATTTATTGATAATCTCACTGCTCGAACTAGTGATATCGATTGTCCCTTGCTTCCTTTGTTATCGTTTAATGAGAATCGAAAAGAGGCTCGTACAGTTTTCTAAGATCAAACTCGAGGCGAATATGAAATGCGTAAGTATAAATTATGCATCTTAGAATGAAAATAATTTCAAATCCAATTTTCTCGAAAAGAAAGATTATTAATTTCCTTCTATTAATAATTATCGTCGATAAATATATATATATATATATATAGATATTGTTATGACAAATGAAGAAAAATATATTGGATATTATAAAAAAAAAAAAAAATGTTTATGCTATATTGATAAGATAAAAAGGAAAAAGAAAAAAAAGAAAAAGAAATTGCATGAGACACGTAGTAACAATGTCACTATTTGCATGGTCCACATTTATTTATACACTTACTTACAATTACAGCTTTTTAGAGGGGTTTCGACACGTAACACATGCATGAACATGTCTTTTTTTTTTTTTTAATCAGTATTGAAATTCGATTAAATTTTAATTTAATAATATATGAAGAGATTTGAGTTATATTTGAGTTGAAAATCCTTCAAAAATAACATATTTATATCCACGAGCAGTGGTGATCATGGCGGAGTTAGGATTTCCACTAAGAGGGTTTATAAGTGAATATACGAACTAATCGAAGGGGATTCAACATCTAATATATATACATAAGAAATAATTTTAATCATATATATAAAGCATAATTTTTCATTGAAGGGGGTTCGAATGACCCCCTTCGGTGAAAAATTATACTGTTTATATATGGTTAAAAATATCTTTTATGCATATATAGTAGATGTTGAACCTCCTCGATTTATTCGTATGTTATTTCTAAACCTCGTTAGTAAAAATTCTGACTCCGTTACTGTCTATTAGATACCAATAGAATATACGTAAACTCTATCTATGACATTTCACTGAGATGTTTTTATTGTTGTTATAAAATTTAGATTCAAACATGCGTTATTGAATTTATTTTTGGGAGTGACTCGAAAATTCAAACTCGAGATATTTCGATCTGATTATTAAAAGCGAAGGAATTTTAATCATTTTACTTCATTTTGTAATTTGTATTAGAGACTATTTTATTTTAAGCAGCGGAACTATCAGAAACTGTCTATCTCACCTTTAAGATAATGGTACGAATTGCGTTCTCAAAAATTCGAACTCAAGACTTTTCGATCTGGTTATTAAAAGCAACGGAATTTCAATCATTTTACTACATCCCGTATAAGAGACTATTTTATTATTTTAAATGGAGGGTCTATCAGAAACAAACTATCTATCTCACCTTTAATATACAATGTCGACTTACCCTCTCAAACTTCACTTTTTGAAAATATATTGAGTATATTATTATTATTGTTACTGCATTCCATATTAATGCATGAATATATTTTTGTATTCTCATAAATTTAAATTTAAAAAAAAATATATTTTTATTAAAAATAGAGGAATCTCAATCACCTGAACGTATTAGATTTGGTGCATGAACGTGCCTTGTGTACAAACAAATCAGCCACTCTTTTTTTTTTTCCTACAAATTAAATATAATAAATTTGCCCCTGACTTTATGTTATATTTTCATCCACAAACCATTAAACCAAAAAGTTCATTTTTGACCGTTTGATTTCTGCCACACATGTACCTTTGACCTGTCCATTACAAATCTTTTTTCTTCTTTTTTTTTTTATTTCCCAAGGTTTTATTTTTTCTTTCTCATATAATTTTTTTATATTTATTTTTTAATTTTATGTGTCTATGAATTGAAATGAAGATATATAATCTCAAAATTGATTTTGCCAATTTATACCTAATTATTCCCTTATTGAGAGCTTCATATTCTAATTATTATTTATATCTTCATTTCATATTCTAATTATTATTTATATCTTCATTTCATATTCTAATTATTAGTTATATCTTTATTCTATTTGAAATATCATAATTCATCTAATTATCACCTTACTGCAAGTTTCATATTCTAATTACAAGTATTTTTGGCACATCTTTTCCATTAACAAAATGAATTTATCCTTAAATAAATTTATACCATAAGCAAAACACGGTATAAATCTTATCTTAAATTTAATCCTGAAATATTTCACCTTATCCAATGTACCGAACTCATTTTTTATTGGATTCCTTCTTGAATGGTTGACTTAGTCAAAAATATATATATATAAAAGTCATCAAACTATGAATAGATGTATAAGAAAATACTAACTACTATTGAACTTATAACATGTATACAAAGTTTTACACTTACATAGGAAAATGGAGAATTTCCTAATGAAGAATTTCTCCATCTTATTAATCATATGGTTCTTCATAATAATAAATATCTAGTACAAAACATTACTATAACAACCAAACTATTAAAAAAATTTAAACAAAAATATTTGGAACAAAAAAAAAAAAGGTTCTTTACCCCCTCTCTAATTTTCTTTTGTTTATCCAAAGCCACACAAATTTCCCCTATGTACAAATGTACCCAAGTGGAATAAGGAAAATATCACTTTCACTACTCTCCATTTGCCACTATTGTGACTTTGCTAGGTAGACATTCTCCATTGTTATGACTATTGGAGTTTGTATGAAGATCAAGTTGAAGCCGAACGATGGCGTTTTCATTCGCGGAGGATAGCCGCGGCTGGATTTGATCGAAGCTCGGACCTAAAACTTTCTCCACCCACTGTTCTAGGCTTGTCCGGCCACGCCATAATCCACCTAGGATACGGTCTACTATATCGTCTTCAACTTCTATCGAGACCTTGTCATCGACGATAACCATGGAGAACTTCTTGCTGATTGTTTTCTTGATCTCAAGTCGAGCAAAATGGAATTCGATTGGCTTGAATGGTATGGTGTCATCCACGGAACTGACAAGTTCGTGAGGGACTGATGTAACTGAGAATAGTCGGTTTTCAAGGCCGTGCTCTTCTCCGCGTTCAACAGTTAGATCGCTTGAGTTGAGGGATCCGTCGGTTCTATAATCCTCGAAATCTGCAGCTTCATTTAGATCGATGGAGAGTCCTAGATTCAATTCTTTTCTTGGTCTGTCTTCGTCGTGCAGCCAATTCGCTCTGCGCTTGGCGCTCTTTTCACCAACTGTTAACCTTAACTGCCAATCGGAACTAGCTAGCGCAACCAGCTTCTTTTCTTCCATGACATACTCGTTCTTGTAGCTCTCGGGACTCATTGTAGACCAATTTCCGGTAAGGATGAATATGACATTGCCAAGACAAATCTCGCGGCCATGTGAATCCGTAAGCCTACCTCTGTCCATGGCTCGTTTTATGCTCCCACGAACTAGCACATTTGCTTCGTCTATATCCTCGAGCATAATAACTGAAATTGGATGCCTCCGAACAGCCTCTGCAATACGGTCTACAGCTGTTTTTCCACGGAAAGCTACGTCCGACTCTTCATCGTCTCGGCGTGAACCAAGCGATATCATTATAGGACTATTTCCGCACATTTGCTCTGCAAGGACCGATGCCATCTTTCTCTTGGCAAATCTATCTGGACCTGTGAATAACAGCCATATGTCACCCTTCGGTGCACCACCCTGCGGTTTTCCATTTCCCAATCTGCACCTCGACACGGCAGAAGCAACGGAAGAGGACGCGTCTTGCTGCCACCATGCTTTCTCCATTAGACCCTTGAGAAGCCTTTTAAAGGTATCAGCATCTAGCGCACTAGCGAACTTGTCGGGCACCGAAGAAATGCAGCTGAGGAAGTCCTTCGCTTGATCTTCAAGAGTTTTCTCCGGGGTAGTTTCACTTGGTTTTGGTCCGAGAACCAAATCGGTCCTTACGGGGCTTGCGGGAGGGCTAGCTGCCTTTTCCTGAGGTTGGCTAGCCATTTGAGTGGCGTTCAGTTGCAGGCTCACTCCAAGGCTTCTGCTCGGAACAAGCTTCGGCTGTAAAGGTTGACGCAAAAGCAGGTTCGGATTGTATAAGCCTGGCATAGAGAGAACAGGTGGTACGGTTCTTTGAGGACCACCGACATTGTGCTGGAAATTAGGATGAAGTTCCAAGCATGTGTTGTTCCACTTCTTTTGTAGTTCTTGAGTCTTCTGCTGCAAAAGACCTTGATCCTTAACCTGCAAAGACATCAAAAAACAGAATTGACTTTTCCGCTTGTACGCAATTCAAGTCACTCTACGTTCCCATTAATCGAGTAAGACATACCTGCGACAGAGAAGTTACGTTACTATCATTCTTCAGCTTAGCACTTTGCAACCACTGAGGCAACTGGGGTCGAGGAGATTCCGATTTAGCTTCAGATGACGAATTCTCAAACCCAGATACAAGTTTTGCCAACTCAAGGTCATACTTCTCCTTGCACTGAGGGCAACACGACGTCCTCAATCTCGGATTTACATTCTCCGGCATACGCCTAGGTAGTGCAGGCACCGGACCAGTAAAGCTTTTCAGCGGATTCAAAGGATCCAAGGAACTTCCAAGAATTCTTTCATTTCCAAGCCTAAAAAAGCACATAAGGAGTAGCAAATCAAAAGATAGTACTAAAAACATAAACAACAACATCACTCTCGGTGTAATCGATCAATCCCACAAGTGGGGTCTGGTAAAGATAGGATGTACGCTGACCTTACCCCTACCTTTATGCTAGTAGAGAGGTTGTTTCCGGTAGACCCTCGACGGAAGTACTAAAAATATTGGAAAGTGCATAAACAAGCATAACAATACTAGAAATAGAGAATGCAAGATCCTAAAACATCAAAACCATAATAATTCAAAGAATAATTCCATATAAAGCATATATACTAGAGATTTTACACAAACAAAAGATTAAAATATTCAAGTTTTATCCGAAATTGCTCATAGACCCAATACATCAATTTAAAATACCTTGGAAATATTCCTGGATGTGGAGATCTTGAAGCAATAGGAACAGCTTGAAGATCCCAATCATTTTCCATAGTTGAATGATAAACTTGACATCTCAAATATGTCTCACATGTAGCTGTACCCATCAACCACAACCTATTGTTATTGCCATTATCCTCTCGAAATCGCGCTACTAACTTCGCCATTTCAATCACCGATGATTTTCCAATCTCCGAGATCATTGGGGGTTGTTGTTGTTGCTCAACTAGCCATTTCAAATCCCCTAAATGAACAACCACACCACCACAATTGCTCAATTTACTCTCAATCACCCCTCCTAATTCCTTAATCTTGTTAACAATTTCATTCTTATCGCGCGAGAATTCTTGAGCCATCTTGACAATTTGTATGTCCTTCAAAACCCCAAATTCCCCTTTCTCAATTTTGCTAAAAAGTTCATTTACTACACCTTCTGGCTCAGCTTCACCTACTAAAACTGGATTCCTTTTCTTCCCCCTTAACATAATCTCCATCACTCTCTTCACTTCCTCACTCCTTTGAAAATTACCCAATTGTCCTTGCCCTTGTCCCAACCCACCCCCACCCCCACCCCCACCCCCACGCCCAACCAACTTTGGATTCAAATACATACTCCTACTACTCACAGGTGCTGCAGTAGCAGCCGGATTCGACAGAATCCGGCTGCCAGTAAAACTAGATAAAGTAACATGATGACTTTGATGTTTCAAGGAATTATTTAGACTATTACTACTATTACTACACGATGACAACGTTTGTTCAATCGTGTTCTTAACAGCTGGGCTAGAGAAACTAGCTTCACGCATAACACGACTAACACTAGGGTCATCCAAAATCGAAATAATCAGCTGTTCCAACTCGACCTTCACAGCCAACAAAGGTTGCTGTTGCTGCTCGGGACACCCCCTCCTCTGATGCGCCTGCGCCCGCTTCAGCGCGGCCATGAGCGCATTAGATATCGGCGGCTCGGCCCCCGGCTGCGTCATGTTCTGCGCGGTCGGGAGCCGCTCGAGCGCTACGCTGAAGCAGAGCTCGAGCGCGCGGCACTGGAGCGGGTGAGATGAATTGGGGTGAGATCGAATACACGCCTGCCGAAGGAATCCAGATGGTGATGAGAGCAAAGTGGCAGCAACGTGTAGTGGTGTTGTTTGGCCATGATTACGACGACTAGCTTCGGCTATTGAATGGTTTAGTACTGTTGCTGCCTCTGGCGTTAGTGTTTGTTGAATTGTACTTAAACCTGCCCTCATAATAACCACAACAAATGATAAAAAGAAGATGAATTTTGTATTAACAAAGAGAGTGTGAAGATCAAAAGGGGAGAGAAACTTTGTGATTTTATTTGCTTCGGGTATTTGTTTTTTCTCTCTCTACAGCTAAGTTTGTTTGTTTTGGTTTTGGTTTTGGGTTTTGGTCTTGGTTTTCTCTTTCTATAAAAGATGATGATGGAGATGATAAAAGCAATGAACACATGCACACCGTCTACTTCTTTTTTTTCCATTAAATACCCTCTGTATAAAATTTTAAAAAGGGTTGAGATTATAAGAATCTCCTAAAGTTTTCTCTATGTATGAAATACAGAAAAGGATTGAGATCACAAAAATATATTATACCCATTTTCAATATATATGTTTTCACAACTTGAATTTAAATTTTCACTCTTGGAAATAATAATAGCAATAACAATAATAATATACTCCATCCGATCTAAATTATCCGTCTCAAATTTTCTAATTTGATTTTCCATTTTACTTGTCTTTTTTCATTAATCAAGAAGAGATCATGTTTTACCTTATGCATTAATTATTTTTTCTTCAAATTAAAATATAAACATCATTTAATAGGAATATTATGGTAAACTAAGCATGTTATTAATTATTTTTCTTAATTAATGTGTCATCTCAATTTGAAACGGAGGAAGTGTTTGGTATAATCCTATAAAGTAAGCATGAAGAAGATAGAGTGTATGGAGACTTACTCCTTACATTATTAGAGGTAGAAGAGCTAGACTGTTTTCAAAAGATTCTCGATTCATGATAAAAAAATAATTTAAAATAGCTTAGAAAAGTAATAGGAGTATAAAAAATAGCAAATAATAGTAAAATCAACGAATAGTAACAAGACAACAACGTGCTACAACAATATGATTGTCGAAACACAAATGACAACAAATAATAACAACAAACTATAGAAGCAATATTATCACTATTAATATGGAAAGATAATTAAGACAATGCACAATTATTTATTAACCTTCTACATTAACTCGTGTCTTTCATAATTTTCTATCTAAAGTCCTGTCCTCGATAAGTTAAAATTGTATCGTGTCATGTCATGTCTAATCATTTCTTTTCAATATTTATTTAGTTTGTCTCTGCCTTTCCTAAACACAACCATAATCAGTATCTCACACCTCAGGATTAAATCTCAAGACATCCCTTCGTCACATATCTGAGTCATTTCAGCATCGTTTATTCTCCAATGAAATCAATTTCACCTTGTTCTAGATTTTCATTTCTAATTCTATTCGCTCTAATTACCTTATATTTATACCTAAGACTTTCATTCTTTGAGGCTGATTCAAAATTTAGACTTTATGTGTTTAGTCTTTAAAATTCTTAACATTTGTGTTATGACTTTAAAATTATGACTTTATTTTGTTATTTCTTATATTTCGCTTAAAAATGCTGATTTAATGAACCCAATCAATACTGTAAAAAAAATGGATCTCCCCTACTTACTCTATACGAGAAAAAATAAATTGTAAATGAAGATCGATAAGTAATATATCATTCTTAATTAGAGGTTTTATATTTCAATGAGGGTCGATAAGTAGTATATCATTCTCAATACTGATTGCTTTTGCTAAAGAGTTCTTCGATGAAATAACTAATTTCTGAATTACTAATTTTTATCAAACTATTTTTCTTGATTGAAATGAAATAGATAAAAGATTCTAATAATTTAACAATTAACATAATGCAAATTAACTTATGCTAATTTTTTTATAATATTAAAATTTTTATATGTGACAAATAATTGTTGATTACAAGAAAACAAAGGAGGCAAATTCTTGGTTAATGAGGAAATGAAAAGAAGGGCATGGCATTGTTTGTTTTTATTTTTGTTGTAAGGCAATGTGCCTTTCTTGAGTTATTATTTAGGTAGGGTAGGGGGTGGGTGGGAGTGGGGGTGGAGGTGGGGGTAGGTGGGTGGAGTAGGGGTGGGGTTCAGGGAGATAAGTGAAAGTACTTTCAGCTGCAAAGATTTCTGGAAAATGCCTTTGTGGACAGAAGAAAAAACCAAAATTACCCTACTTTTTGTGTCATATTCTTCTTTATTAGTACAAATAGTTTAATTTTTTTTTGTAAATTTTTTAATCAAAGTAATTAATTTCACCTTTTTCATTGTTTTCTTTATTGTTTTCTTCACTAATAAACAAAACAATCTTATGTCATTGTTATATTATTTTCAAAAGATAATGTGGAAGAGTGAGAGAGAGAAACATGAAATAAAATAGTACTACTTTTTTATACTACTAACCAAAAGTTGAACCTTTATGAAGAGTAGGTTGATAAAAGTGACACTTTATATTTAAATTTAAATTTGACTAGAGGCAAAATCCTAGTATTTTTTTCTACTCTAATATATATAGTTTTTAAAAATTTAAATTATATGAATTTTGATGAATACTTTGAAATAAATACTTTCTTATATTAATATAACAAAATTATCACTTATAATACTTTTCGTAAATATTTTAAATATTTCTTTTTCAATTCTTAAAATATTAATTAATCTAAAAATTTTGTCAAATTAATTAGTGAGAAACAACGATTTCAAAAAAAATTGTAGGCAATTTATTCTACTATATTCAGATTTTAATGAATAGAGTTATTTGATACTTATTTTAATTATAATTGATTCTATGTAATTTTATATATGAGATTAAATTATAGATAAATTTAACTCACGCTTTATAAAAATAGAGAGACTACTTTCAATAATTTACGATTTAAGATAGGTATTATCAAAATAATTTATTTCATAATTATAAAATTGATCGAGCTGCACGTAAACGGATCGAGAGAAAATGATGTAATGAATAAAATAATAACTTAAAAAGTTGAACCTTTTAAAAGAGTGAGATGAGGAGATTCATGAGTAGCTAAGATTACTTTTATTTGTTTATTATCTCTAGAAAGTTTTTTTTTTCTTTTTCCTTTTTTCTTTTTATTATTCATCACTATGACTATAGATTGACTGCCTTTTTAGTTCCTTCGTCTGTTTTGCAATTAGTTTTTTGCACTACTTTTTATTTATTTTTAAGTTTCCCCAAACTACTTTTCTAGCGCGTGTAATCTACTTTACTTTTATATAGTGATGCCTTTTTATGTGTGTATACTTTTAGGAAAGTATATTCCTTTTTTTTTTATCGACGTAGCAGTGAGAGTATTCCATTCTTAATTGGAGATTTTAAATTTAAGCTTGATTATAATTTTTTTTTGTTAAAAGTGAATAACGCACAGTTCGAATTAATCAAAATTCTAATATAAGTATGTGGCACCGAATGAAAAATCATAAATATTATTGTTTCATATTTGTATCCTCTCAATTTATGTGATATTTTTGTAGAATTAGTCACTGAAAAAATATTTTTTTTTTAACCGAGGATCTCTTGAGCCTATGTTCTATTAGAAACACTCTTTTTATCTAGGTAGGTCTGAGGGTTGAGTACACTTTATTTTTTTCAGATTCTGCTTGTAGAATTTCACTGAGGTTTTATTGAAAATAAACTCTCTGTTTATAAAGATCTAAGATCCGTATATACTTATCCTTTTCGAACTCTACTTATAAAAATATTATTTGAATATATTATTGTATTGTAATGATATCATTTTATATTTGGTAGTCCCTCCGTTCAATAACAACGTAATCATCTATAAGGAGTATTGAGCCGATGCAACAAATGATATTCCAAAAAGAAGATTAGAGATCGATTTCCTAGCTAACACATTTTTAATCGAACTTGTCGCAACAAACTTGTCTAGTACGATTTGCGAGTTGTTAAATAGGACGAGTGCCTACATGTTATCAAACTAACCCACTTAATTTCGGAGGTGGCTCAAGGGCAAAGCTAGTAAAGCGTTTACTTTAAGCCCCCATAACTTTGAGGCCTCAAAAAATTTAAGTATTAAAGATTGTAAAATATAAAAGGTACAAAATTTAAATTTAAAAAAGAAAGAAAGAAAGAAGATCTATCTACTTTTTATTTAAAATATTTTAAAACTTTTTATCAAGTTTTCATATTAATAAATAAAGTTTTCACAATAATATTTAAGGTAATACATTGCAAACAAATGACTAACATCTTATTAATTAAAATTAGTGCTTACTTTTATAAATAATAATATTATTATATGAATTTAAATGCTTAATATCTTTTTAAAATATTAGACTAAAGAAAATAGTAAGTAAAAATAAAAAAATAATTTTAAATTATTAATAATATTTTATTATGTGCATGTATGTAAGGACTAATATTAAGATTTTACTTTAGGCAACTAATTTTATTAAAATAATCTTGCTTAATCCTCCTACCAAACCATAAAAAAAAAAAGTCAAAAAAATACAATTTTGAAAGAGTGAGAAACACAAATTGTTTAGAAGCGTGAGTGAAAGAGTAAGCCGTGTTTAGCCCTTTAAACCAATTTTCTGCTTTTCACACGCAACTGTTGCTAAAAGGTGTCGCACGGGCTATTTCATATACTTATTATAACACCCCTCCCTTTCCTTTTTAACCTTTTATCTTTTACACCCAACCCCCAGCCCATCCCACCACCCCTTCAACCAACCACCTACCTGGGACCATTTACTTTTTTCTGAAAAAAGAATCAACAAATGCCTTTACAGTAAAGGTTAAAAAAATTGAATTTATTTGGGTATTATTTGAAATTGAAGAATTTTATCATCCGTTAAACTTCTGCTATCATCAAGATTGTGTAGCAAGTTCTTTTTTATTTAATTTGAGATTTCATATTCAAGTCCATGAAGTTGTTATTAAGGAGCGATTGATAATGTGAGACTTTTCAATAAAAATTTAAATTTTATTGGACTTTAATAGAAATATCATAAATCTAGTGAGAAATTAAAAAAAAACTACTAATTTATTTATATACAATAAATGTTTATGATTGAATCTTTTTTAGATTTCACGTACAAATATTTTAGTGCATTGAAATGTCTTTTATTGAATTTTTTTAATCTATATTGATCATGTCTAAGAATGACAAACGGAAGAAATTGATTAAATACAAAAGAATTAAAAAAAGATGGATAAAATATTTCATTTACCTTTATTTAAGACTAATAGAAAGTTGGTTAAATCGTAGGACAATATGAACAATATAGAGAAATCTTAATATCTCAATTTATTGGTTGTTGAATTTTCATCTTATTCATGATAGTTTAATTTCTCATTTTGTAATTTTCTCTTTCATTTTTCATCCCCGGTATGATTATGGCTTCAGAAATAGTTAGGCGAGACACGAGTTAAAAGTCAAAATACGTTTAAACTTACAGAAAGTAAGAATTGATAAAAAATAACAAGCATACAAATTTATTATGTGACTAAAACTAGATTTTCCAAATTGCAAGGCTTATTTTCAAGTTAACGCTCCCAACAATTTTTTTTCATTGTCGGAAGCTTGAATCGAAAATCCTTCATATAAAACGAAGAAATTTCAACATATTACATAAATGATCCCCTGAGTGTTTTTTTTTCATTTAGGTACCTCCTGAACTTAGAAGATTTTATTGATATTTAAACAATAAAGTGCCTTGTTCCCCCTTAAAATAGCAAGTCAAAAATTAGAAAAAAGAAAATTAAAATAAAAAGAGAAAGAAAATTGATATAGTACAATAAAATCCATTTCATGTCATAATATATATGGTTAATATTTGTCATACCAAGTTCTATAATGTAGTAAAATATAGTTTTAAAAGTTAATAGAACTCAAGGGATAAAACAAACACTTTAGTGTAATTTCAAGCCTTCTTAATCACGTGAACATATACTTGGTGTAATTTCACAGGTGGAATTCGAAGAAAATAAAATATACGTTTATTTTATAAAGATAGATTATTTTTGATAAATACTCAGCTTAAGTAATGCTCATTTCAAAGCATTTATGCAAGCTTGAAAAGAAAATATGATTGTGCAGAAATAATCTGAAAAAAATAACAATAATAATAAATAATATGATAATAGAAACAAAAGCAGGGGCAGCCGTAGGTGCTAATATTTGATGCTCCGACACCAGTATACCTGATGTAGATTAGGTATAATTATATAAGAAATGTATAAAAACTAATATAAGATGAAAAAAAAAACTCTTGAAACCAAGAAGATAGTTGTGTGCTTTGATCTCCAAGAGTAACCTTAAAGTTTTACGTATTAATATATATGTTCGGACCTCTTCGAGCACCCACAATTTTTAAATATTGGGCCAACACAAAACAAAAGAAACAACAAGTAACAATAATAATCAAAGGATAAACTAATAGCAGAGTAATAGTAATAGTAATACTAAGAATAAAACAAGACAACGTTTGACTAGCTACTAACATTCTATCCTAATCCTCAACTTTCACATTTTTCTATGGAGGATCATGTCCTCGATTCATAAGTTGCAAATATATCACGTTCGGTCTAATCACTTCTCGTTAATACTTCTTCGACCTATATCTACCTCTCCCCAAATCTGTCATAACGACCTAGGGCGGAACCACCTTATGATTAGAGGGTTCACTCGACCCCTCTTCGGCGAAAATTATGTTATTTATACCTGGTTAAAAATATTTTTTATGTATATATAATTGATGTTGAACTCCATTCGAATAGTTCGTGTGCCTATGTTTTTTTAAATTTTAAACCTCCTTAGTGAAAATTTCAATTCCACCACTGTAACAGACCTCTTGTAACTTCACACCGTGAATTAATTTCTTGAAAATGGCCAATATGTTCAATTAATAGGTACCTAACCAACATATTTTCTCATTTATTCAATCTATTCTAGACTACCATTTTTAGTAAATATAATTAATTAAATACCTAACAAGCTCATTAAGCTTGCCTAATTTATTTTTGTTGGCAAGCAACATTTTTAATTATTACTATTATTTTTTTGTAAAGAGCTTTCAAGTATCTTTTAATGTTCCTAACTAACATTCACTTATTTAAATATTGAATAAAGTTGGTGATTATCACTAGTAACATTAGACTTTTTAGTACTCTTAACTTTAAAGTGGGTATTTGAACTTACATATTAGGGATAATAGCATTTTAGTCCATCGATTATTAATAAAATTTTATTTAATCCTTATGACATATTTAGTTTTTTGAATTAATTGAAACATGTATTTAAATCTCGTTACAACAACAACAAAAACAAACCCAATACTTTAATCTCGTTATGTAAGAAATATGTTATATTTAGATAGTTTTAAAAATTATTTTACCGTCTAATATGGAGAAAATACAAACTTAACATAATATATGGATAATTTAGTGGTGGATCAGATGATAATTATTATACATTTATGAATATATAAGAACAAAAAAATCAAAATAAACATTTCAATTAATTAAAAAGTAATACGCATATGCTTCAATATTTATACTTTAGAGATAAGATCATAAATATGTCCAAGTAATTAATTCTTTGAAGGTTAATAATAAAACAAAAAATGATTTAATTAATCAAGTTTATAGAATGGACCAAACTAAATTAATGATTTTTAAGTAAGCTACACACCTACATCTAATTTTATCTCCTATACCATTACTTAGATATTTTATATTAATTATTATTATCACTCCAATAAAAACAAAGAGAGGAATTTTATTGAAATTTGAGATTGAATTAATTAATGAAATAAAATCAATAGAAGATCATGAATAATCCAATATCATCGGGAAAGTTGTAAACTTAAGCATGAGAACAAAGGAATTTTCATAAAAAGTAGAAACCATTTGGTTGATTCTCATGTATCCTTTTAATAATTTTTTTATTTTTTTAAAAAAACTTTTTTTTTACTTTTTACTTTTTACTTTTTTTCCTTTTTCAGATAACTTTTTCTTTGTGTAAATTAAAAGCATCAATTTGAAAAGTAACCATCAAGAGACGCAACAAGACGAAATGAATGAAATTTCTCCATTTTTAAGCAAAAAAATTGAGATTTGAAAATAATGAGAAATGTAGCTAAAAATCATAAATAATTAATTTTTAATCCCTTATAATTAATAAATAATTGCTATCACGAAATAAATTTGTAGGCAAAATTTAAAATTTTATGATAATGGCTATTTTTTAAAACATGATCGATAAATGATTAATTTGGTGTTATTTCTTCGAAAATCATTGATTGGAAGTACTTTTCTCTTTCATAAAACTCACATACAAAATGAATTTGAATTAGTCATATTAAAATCATATACCAATACTGATAACAAATCTTGTAAAATTTCACAAATCACTCGTACCTCATGAAAATAGGAAAAATGTTTCGATAGACTCTCTACTTAAATATCAGATATCAGAGCAGTAAGTAATAAAAATCATATACCATTTTTTTCACCCCTTTCTAGGGCTCCCACCCTTCTGCTTTCTTAGTGACTCGTATTTACAACGTTACGATTAAAAATAGAGGGTGATTATCATCCGAACAACTCTCTCTTTTCTTAAAATCATTTACGATAGACTCTTGACTTAAATATCACAATATCAGAGCAGTCAAAAAATTAAAACCATATACCATTTTTTTACCCCTTCCTAGGGCTCCCACCCTTTTGCTTCCTTAGTGACTCGAATTCATAACGTTAAGATTGAAAATAGATGGTGATTATCATCCCAATAACTCTCTCTTATCTAAAATCATTTACGATAGACTCTCGACTTAAATATCACATATCAGAGTAGTCAGAAAATTAAAACCATATACCATTTTTTTTACTCCTTCCTAGGACACCCACCATTTTGCTCCCTCAGTTACTCGAATTCACAACGTTAAGGTTGAAAATAAAGACGATTACCATTCGAACAACTCCCTCTTGTCTAAAATCATATATCGATTATTATTAAAAAGTACTCACAAATATCATAAGTAGGGCTCTAAGTAAAATAAAGTAACATACCACAAAAGAATATGGTGGACCGGATGAGGCTGCTCCTCATACCTTAATCAGAGGTTTCAGGTTTGAGTCCTGAGTATGAAAAAATCGTTGGTAGGAAGCGTTTTTCTCGAATGAGCCCTACGAGACGCGAATCCAGATTATTCGAGTTTCAATACGGCTACCAGAAACTGAAACCCCCCCTCCTCCCCCAGAAAAAAAAAAGTATACATAGGTGTGTGGGCCATATGCTAATGTTCTATCAGTAAAAAAGAATTTTGTACCCTCAAATGATACAAATGGTAAGCTTTTTTGGGATTCTTAACTTTCTAAATAACTTTTCTTGTAAAGAATAAAAGTAATTTTTTTTTTCATCAATAAAATATTTTTAAAAAATTAATTTTCAAGATTTGTACTAGTTCTACTTTTTGTGTACAAGTCTTCACAAACAAAAATCATCATCATATTCCCCTTTTTGTAACGCACGCTTTCACTTGCCTTTTACGCATTTTTCGAAACTTCACATTACTTTTTTTAATATAATTTTTTATTTTTTTTTCAACTTTTCTACCCTCCCAAAAAAAGAAAATGTTTACTTTTTCTTGTGTTACTAATAATTTGTGTTCACTTTATTATCCATGCAATTCAAGTTTAGATATTGTTGTTAATTAGATGTTAGCGATGTGTTTTAAAGTCGTGCGGATTTAAAATTCAAAGCAAATAATATCATTAGTTGATTGGACTGGGCTCCAGGGGCGGATCTATAGCAAATTTTTTGGTGTTTCGACACTCATTAAATTCGATACAGATTGAGTATAATTATATAAGCTGAATGTTTTAATTTCCAGACAGAACCTTACAACTTTGGACGTCAATCTGTGTGTTCGAACCTTCCGTGCACTCATGACCCCTAAATCCTGGGTCTGCCACTGTTGGGAGCACTACGACTTACGTAGTTGATTGGATTAGATAGCCCTTCCTTTGGACAAGAAACCAAATTCGGTACGTCCAATTCCATTACGATCAATTTGGAGGTATGGACGAGTGTCTTAAGGCGTTTTAGTTTTCAGACAGAACCTTAAAGCTTTGGAGGACAATATATGTGTTCGAACCTTCCGTGCACGCATCACCCCTAAATCCTGGTCCGCCACTGATGGGCGTGCTACGACTTATGTAGTTGATTGGATTAGATAGTCCTTTCCTTGGGCAAGCAACCAAATTCGGTACATTCAATTCCATTCTGATAAATTTGAAGGTATGGATGAGTGGCTTAGGGCGTTGATTTGCTGAATCGACAGGCAAAATTACATGAGAGAAAGAATTTCTTGATGGAACAGTCCAGTCCCTCGGAGGACAGATTAGCTAGCACTTCTCGATGACTAGGAGCGGAGAGCATACAAATAATAGCAGAATCGCTTCACATGCAACTATATGTAACGGTAGAACAAATCTTAGCGGTTCGATTGAGTGTAGCTAGGTGAATTCCACATCAACAAACCTTAGCGAAACACGTTGAATGTGACAACAATATCGATAATAAGTCCGGAAGATATGTGTAAGAGATCATGGAGGTATATAACTAAATAAACTTTAAATTCTAGCTAGTGACGTGTTATAAGGCCATATAGATCTAGGTCCAAAGTGAAGAATATTACTAGTGAGTCTTCTAGATCCCTTTCAATGTCAACAAAAGTTTAATTTTGGTCCACTTTAAAGGTACATTAGTTTATTTTTTAAACATACTAATAACAAATTATAAACTTAGAAAAGGATGGTATTATTAAATATTGATAGATAATTGTCTATCTTAGATTTGTTCATGTTAATCTAAAGGTGTCAATTGGTTATTTGGATTAAGGAAATATATGAGATGAATCATTTGGTGATTATGTATCATTGTATAACTATCACATATAGATAGAAAATATTTTTGAAAATGACAAATAAATTAATTTATGAAAACAAGGAATTGAACTATCCACATGGATTAATTATATGATTTTGCAAATTAAATATTTGATGCAATGTGAAATTAGGTTGGCATCTTTTTATTTTAGATACCAAAAGGAAAAGATAAAAACGAATATTTTGAGTTTAATAGATGGAATATTCAACATACCATCATTTTTAGTACGTCGATTAAAGTAAAGAATCAGTCAAACATCGTAATATAAATATAAATTACTATAATCGAGACTTAAACTCTGATTATATACTCGTGCTCAAGAGCCTAAGGGTCACGAAGACCATATTCCCCGATTCGAAAATATATTTGAGGAATTCTTTTAAAATATATATAATAATTTTTTAAAAGATATATATTAAAATTTCATTTTTTTTTTAAGATTAACGAGTACCTGTCAGGCCGTCACCTCCTCCTAATAATATAGGTCCAATCCCTAATAATATATGAATTATTTTAGGAAAAATTTCAGAAATAGCAACTCTGTAGCCTTAATTATAACTTTTATAGCAACAGTTTCATAATTACGAAAAATAGCAAATTATATTTGTATTTAAGTAAAATGTTGCTATATAAATACATATACAAATATATATGTATTACTCATAAATACATATGTACAACTGAAAAATACATATTCTTCTATTACTATGAAGTGGGTAAAATGTTGTCACTTTTGCTATAAATTGTAAATTTGAAAAAGTGTTGCTATTTATTGTAATTATAATCTTACGGATGCTAGTTTTTGTAATTTTCCCATTATTTTACTATGAGTTGGTCAATGTTGACCTTGTAAAGATCATAATCAACTTTTTTTTTAAGAATTAAGGACAAAATATTAAATTAGTTTGGTATTATAATTAATAAATGGAATAGGGATAGTACTTCTTGTAATGGTCCAAAGGTAGTCCAATTGAGCAATTAGCATTATTAATAATAATTTATTCTAGTTGAAATGTATCTCTCAATTCTATATGACATTAGTTCAATATTTTTTATTAATTAATGTGTTACTTACATCATATTATATTGCAGAATTTCAAGTAAAAGTTTAATTTATTAATGTATATACTTTAGTCCTATAAGGACACACGACTAAAAGTTGACTTGGAAAAATCTAACAAAAAGTTGGTAAAATTTTTGGTAAATTTGAATTTATATAGTTTAAGTATAAATTTGATTTTACATATAATTTAACGGTAAAATTAAATTATTTTACATAGTATAAAGGTAATTTCTTTTTTCATGGTAAAAAAGTCGCATGCGTTAAAAGCTTGTCCTATTAGTGAATAATGACATAGTTAGATCAATCTTCTAACAACATCGGTATATTTGACTTCAACTATTGACGAGGTAAATTTAAATTATTTCACCAAGTTCAAGCGCAAATTTATCCTTTTTTCATCGTAAAAAAGTTATATATGTTGACAGCTTCCACTGTTAGTGAATAATGACATATTCAGATCGATCTTCTAACGATAAAGGAGAAATTTGAATAATCAAGTGCAAATTTTAACTTTTTCCACAAATGAATCAAATTCTAGAATATTACAAAAATGTTTAAAACAAAAATATACTATAAGTTAAGAGAGTAAAAGTATATATTAAGATTTTGAAATGTTTTTTTTTGTTCAAAGAATATGATGATATATACCTTCAATGATGAGTTGGCAATTTGAAAGTTCAAAAGTGTTGCTTTCAAAGAATTCTAAATTGTCCAAACACAATGAGCAAAAATGGCTATTTCATTAACCATTTTTCATTTGGATTTGAAATTGTCAAAAAGTTCACTATTATCTCTTGCTAGCTATATTTGGAAAATTGGCATCTTTCTTAAAAACATTGACTTTATATACATTAGTTGAATCAAAATAAAAATGATCCACAAAAATGTTACTACTTTTTTGTTCTATTAGATATTTGCAATTTGTTTTAAACAAATTAACAAAATTACTTGTATTTTTCCTTGAGTTATGGGATATAGAAGTTGTTTATGGTAGACCGTCGATCCATGAAAATTTTTTTCAGAATAATTTGAAAAAAAAAGGAAAGAGTTAAAAATTATGATAAAAATATTGAAAAAAGAAATAACAGTAGTAAAAAAAAATAAATTAAAGTGATCCGATCAGTGAAAATTTATATAGTCAACTCCACAAAATTTGAGGATTACTTTTAAAATTGTAAAGAATGTGGTAAATACCCTTAAAATTGTTTTGTTTTATTATTGCTATTTGAAATTGAGAGTTGAAATTTTAACACCATTTTTAATGAAATTTACTATTTGGCAAAATATTTCAACTATTTTCCACTTTTGGGTGGTGATTTAATTAGTATGCTTTTATTTGAACATATTCACACCTAAATCATGATGCCATAATATTTCTTTTACACATCAACCCTAACTTAATACTTTTTAAACCATTCATAGATCTTTTTCTAATCATTCATGATCTAAAGAAAATAAAAAAATAATAATTAAATTACATCATAATATATGAAAATTTAATTCCATGTTTGGCCCTATAATCAATAATGGAGGGTACATGATTGTCAAAAAGTCCCTTTTTTTCCTTGCTCATAACAAAGTTTGCTTTATAAAATACAACCAAGTTGGACCCCATATTGCAAAGAAAGATTTAATTTCTTTCTAGTCATTGCTAAGGTGTCATTGAGTTTGTCCTATAAATAAATAACAAAAACATGAGGTCCTTTTTCTTCCTTCAAGTTCAAAATTGCCATTGATAGGATTATGATCAAATAGAAAAGCTATTCTCAAAGGCTAATTGATGGAATATTATGAGACAATAGGGCCCATAGTTCTTTTTTTCCACTAGTGCAAGTTAAGCCCCACTTTTTCCTTTTTTTGGTTTCTCAGTGTTCGGTATCCGCATTGGAGCTCGATTAATTCAGATTCGCATCGCGTAGGGCTCATTCTGGGGGTGGCGATCCCAATAGAATTTTCTCAATACCCAGCGCTCGAACTCGAAACCTCTAATTAAGAGAGAAGCAGTCCCATCCGCTGCACCAGATCCTTTTATGGGTAAGCCCCATTTTTTTTTTCATTTCTCGGCGTCTGATATCCATATTGGAGCCTCGACTAATTCCGATCGCGCACTGCAGGGTTCATTCTGGAGGTGGCGCTCCCAACAGGATTTTCTTCATACTCAGGGCTCAAACTCGAGATTTCTAATTAAGAGAGAAACAGTTCATCAGTTGTGCCAAATCCTTTGATGGTTAAGCCCCACTTTTCAACTTTATGAACATATAAAGAAGAATAACATATGGTAATCATGTCATCAAAGGTCAAACTTTAAGCAAACATATATAACAACTTATTTACACCTTGGAGGTAATTGATACCCTTTAACCCCACCCCAACCCCCTTAACCACCTCTACCCCCACCCACAAAAAGTTTTTGGTAGCTTCTTGTATTCAAAGCAAGAAGACTTTGAAGCTTCCACCCCCCTTTTTACCCTTTTGCTTCTAGGACTATATATATATATATATATATATATATATATATAGTATAATATAAAGATTTTTTTATACTATCAGTTAATTTATCCATTGATAGATAGTTTATTCATAGTTGTCTATTAGGTGACTTCATAACGTGAAAAGATTTATATTATTAATGTATAAAAGTTAAACTCGACTGATTTATGCAAATGTCTTTTATTTTGTCTCTATTTTAAAAAGTTTTGCAAATATACCCTTGCAAAATTACCTTCCTGGATGACACTAAGCTCGAATCTAATATTTACTCATATATTATTCATCTTATAAAAAACATTAAATCGTGGATCTGGCGTTTACATAACTTACAAACATTAGATTACAATGCTCCTTTCATAATTAGGTAGTGGTATGGACTGCGTACATTTTATCCTCTCCAAACTCCATTTTGTGGGAATATACTGAATATATTGTTGTTGTTATTTTCAGTGGCGAAGCTATGTTTGCTCCAGGGGGTTCGGATCGGAAACTCATACTGTTTTATACTATTTTTATATGATTTAAAATATTTTTATGTATATACAGTAGATGTTGAACCCCCTTCGATTAATTTGTATATTTATTTCTGAACACTCATGAAAATCCTGGTTCCGCCACTGATTATTGCTGTTGTAATGTTCTTTTCATAATTATAAATTTCAGAAATAAAAAAAATTATTTATTGAATAGATATTTATATTGTATAAAAATAAATATAAAGAGAGAGAGAGACAAACACCAAAAGTTTCATGTTAAAATAACACTTTTATTAATTTGAAAAAAAAAAAAAAGTTAAGTGGACTTACTTTTTGATGAGAGAAATAAGGAAAAGATGCACCAATCAAGCTATGACTATTGCTTTTTTTCATAACTAGAAGAATTGTGTCATCATTGTTGAAAAGAAAGAATCTAATGGGAAAAAAGTTGGGATTTTTTTGATGTGAGTTTTGAAATGAAATGTTTATTTATTTTTATCTTATGAATAATTATAGGCAAGAAAGTCATTGATTATCTTTTTCCTTAATGTTGCTTTTGGGGCATCAAGTATTCTCTTTTTTTCACTTTGCCCCTCACATTTCATCTTTTTGTTACTTTCATCTAAAAAAAAATATTTATTTTACTTTGATTATTTTGATATGTCTTATTCGAGTCGAGGATTTACTGAAAATAATATTTCTATCTTTATAAGTTAGGAATAAGACTGTGTATCGTGTACACATCCTTCTTAAATCCTACTTATAAGATTATATCAGATATGTTGTTGTTATACTTTTACTTTTCGTTACCTTAATATTTATTAAATTTTGTAATTGTGTTTTCTATTTTTACAGGATAGAAAGTACGTACGATTTGTGTTTTTTTTTTCTTTCTAGTTTTCTATCTGATGTTCAATACTGGCCTTGGGCACCGACTAATCGAGATTCACTTTGCGTAAAACCCATCAAAGAGGAATAAAGTGCTTTCACATTAAGATTTTTTCCCTCGAGTTTCAAACTCGCGACATCTGATTAAAGATGACGAGTCGTATTCATCCCACCACAATTCTATTCCAAGTACTAAATCTGCGTGTTTCCACCAAAAGGGAAGGTTATATGTTCTAAACTATGATAATGTAAGGGCCAAAATTAACAGTAGCGTAATTTTGAGGACCAAAAATATACAAATAAAATAATGCAGTTTTAACCGTTATGTTAATTCATATTCATTCAAATAAAATACTTGCATGGGGTCAAACTAAAAATAGAAAAACAAAAACAAAAGAAATAACTTACTTTCAAAAATGGGAAAGACAAAGTCTATGTTAGTTTGGTAATATTTCACCAAATTTTAACTTTACCAAAAGAAAAGAAAAAAAAGAAACTTCAAAAGCAATATTTTAACTATTGGAGGGGGCTTCTAATCTTCATTCTTAATCAGAGATTTTGGATCGAGTTTTAGAGATTAAATCATCTTTAATAGAAAGTGCTTCACTCCCGACGTGAAACTTTCCGGCAAGAATTTGATAGAATTAAGTAAAGCACCTAGTATCTCCTAAACTATGACAAAATTTACTACGACACATTTCAACTTTACGGGGATCCTATTAACCCCTCTGAACTAAATTTTAGCGTATTTTGGTCATATTTTTTATCTGACGTGACACCTTTTATCAACCTTTTTAGCTGACGCAACACCTTTGACGTGGACTTCATATTATGTAATAAAGGTGCCACATCAGCACAAAAGGATGATAAAAATATGCTAAAATTGAGTTCAGGAAATAATAGAACCCCTGTGAAGTTGAAGTGTGTCGGAGCTACTTTGACGATAGTTCGAGAGAATAATAAATGCTTATCTCTTTAATATAATGTATATATCAAACATTGAAAGAGACACCAAAAAAGGCTTCTAAATTTTGGGGATTAATCAACACAATCCAATGAAATAAAGTTTAATTTGACTCAACTAACCATATATCTAGAACATTAGACATCTATGTTGCTTAGACTCGCTAAAAAAAATGTTGTATTTATATTAGATTCTTCAAAAATATATTATTTTTAAAGAATTCGATATTCGAACAACATATCAAATATCGAATAAGACGCAAATTTATTTTTTTTTAAAAAAAGAAAATGAGTGTTAAGATAAGGGTGGAGGGGACATTTCGTTTATTTTATGTGTCTTAGTATTGGAGTTGGAAAATTCTATCTAGATCCAAACAGATATCGAATATCGAATAAGACACAAAAATAGAATTAAGAAAATGGATGTTAATATAAGGGTGGAGGGGGTCATTTCTTTTATGTTCTGTATCTTAGTATTAGAGTTCAGAAAATTTTATCATAAGACACAAAAATAGAATTTAAAAATGAGTATAAGTTTGTTCACATTATCGATTTCAAATTTAGATAAAGTAAGAGGGCAATAATAAGCTATTTGTTGTTGTATAAAACTAAACAATTAATTTTGAATTCTTACCGTAGATATAATTAGTAAAAATTCATATATATATTAAGGTATAGTTACTATTGTTTGATATTGATTATTGTCATAAATGTATAATCTACCCTAAAGAAGAAAAAAAAAGGATAAGATGAGTTAAAATACAATTAAAAGGGGAATTAGAGTACAACATATGAAGAACTCATAGAAGTCAATACTTCTTCCAATTTATTAATATATACATAAATATTTAATTTTGAATTTAATTATATTATATATAAATTTGAAATTATCATAAAAATTCATAAACTCTATAGTTTTTCTTGCATTATGTCAACATCTTATACTACTCACGAATATGAGTTGTGGTGAAGTGGTGAAACTACTCCATTCTTAATCAGACGTCTCATGATCGAGTCATGAGTATGGAGAAAATCCTACTGAAAATGTCACTCTAGAATGGACTCGACAGTAAATGATCCTGTTTGTTGAGGCTCCAATATTGATATCGGACACGGATAAAAACCCAAAGAGAAACATTTCATACTACTCATTTGGTGGCCATATGCTCCATCCTTAATCAAACGACCCAGGTTCGAGTCATGAGTATTGAGAAAATCCTACTGAAAATGCCACTCCAGAATTGACTCGGAGCATACGATTCGATTTGCCGGGACTCCAATACAAATATCGAACACAAATAAAATCCAATTTTATTTTTTTTTCAAAAAAATCATTTACTCATTTAGTGGCCATACAATCCCATGAAATATGGGCTCTTGCTTTAGCTTGACAAATAAATTATTCACCGATTGGAAAACCATAGTGAAGCTTTTCTTCATGATGATCAAGCCACCACCACCCCCCCCCCCACCACACACATATATATATGTATGTATATATATATATGTATGTATCTCTCTCTATATATACAAGGGCGGCTCTACCTTGTGAAAAAATAGGCGGCCGTCTTAGGCCTCCAAATTTGAGGGGCCTAATTTTTTTAATAATATAAATATTTTTTTTAAATTAAATATTATTTATAGAAAAAATAATTTTTTTATATAAAAGGAAAGAATTATTAGAAGAAGTTCATATATCTAGTGTACTATGTCTCAAGAAAGATTAAATGCATTCATTATATTATTACTTAAAAAGGAATAATTAAAAAAAATCGATCATATAATTTTGAAAATAGAGCTCATTAAAAGAAAGTTATTTTTTCTGAAAATTTTAAGGCCTCAATTTGATTTTCG
>NC_061117.1:1089831-1142686 GCF_002878395.1 Capsicum annuum | reverse complement strand
TGGTTACTTGAGCGAGGCTGTCGTGTGCACTACTATGGATGGCTCTAGCTTTGTCACGTGCCCACCGCGTGCGAGAAATTGCGATAAATTTCCCCACATTGTGATCCCTCCTCGACCTCCAAGGTAAGGATTTTGATTAATTGGTAACAAAATTTATTTGCATGCGATATATATTTAATTAATTATTAGCTAGTGTGTCTGTCACGACCCGATCCAAACCCGAGGTCTTGGCGGCGATGGGCATGAAGGTCCAAGAGACACCCTTAGCCCAAGCCCACTAGTGATAATGTCCGCTCTGGACTCAGGCCGCTCTAAAATGTGCGTCACTAGGGGGTAAGACCTCGGGTCTCAGCGTCCTCGCTGAGGTTTGCCCTGCCTTACCGGGATTTGCCTAAACTCAGTTTGAACTCAGGCCCACATTGACATGGTTGACACAGGAGCGACTCTGATACCATTCTTGTTGTGACCCGAGCCGAGGTTCTGGCTGTGACGGACATACCGAACCATCAAAACCCCTATAACGGCACAATTCACTAGTGATATTGTCCGTTGTCGAAATTTGGTATTTACTTTGAAATTTGAGGTTTTGAATATGTTAAAAGAATTTCCAACGTAATTCGTCAGAAATTGGCTAGTCGGTAACATTTCAGATGGACTTAGCCATAGTTAATTAATCTGATGGTGTCTCCATAGGAAATTAACATTTAGTCACTATGTCATAATAATTGTGCAATTATAAGATGTTTTGAAATTTATGATCTTAAACATGTTAGAACGAATATATATATATATATATATATATATATATATATATATTTGTTTATTTCATTTTATATATTTTATTTTGAACGGGTACGAAGTTTAATAGAAGTAATGTTAACTTTTAAATTAAAGATGTGATTATAATACATTAAATGCTCTTTGAATTTTCTAATCTTAATTATACATGTCATGTAGGAGTTTGAAATAAAAAGAGTCACTACTAAATATAAAGAATATCGATGATTAAGTAATAGTATGTATTTATACAAGCACTATTATTACTTAATTATAATTAAGTGATACATATTAAATCTCACTATTCATTTATATATTTTCTGATTTAACATAAATATTAAAGTTTAATTATGTACACTGATTGTATAAATATTTTCTGCATTATTACTGATTTTATCGTTTTTTATTTCTGAATATGTCACATATGTTTCTTCTTGAAACCTCGGTGGTGCTGGTGATGGAATTCATTGCTCATTCATTAAGAGCTCTTGTCGATAAAGTAGATCTAGATCGAGAGAGAGAATTGGCTTCTCAAGAATCCACTGGAGTCAGATCAGTAGAGGAGTTCACATCGGGACTTTCACACATAGAGAAAGAACCCATACCCACCCCCTCCCAAACCCAAAATCCCCCTGCCCCCCCGGTACTTATTCATACTGAACTTTAAATTTTATTGTTAATAAAAGATCGTTAGACACTCAGTCTAGTGATTTAAACTTATCAAAAAAAGACTGTTGTAGTTGAAGACGTGTAAGTGAAAACAACTTATTAATGCTACATAATGTAATTTGATAAAAGTGTCTCTATTTTTTGTAATTTAATACTTAAGTATGCTACTTTATGTATTTTTTTCATGATAACATAGAATTTCATGAAGAGCAAAATATATAAATATATTTTGGGAGTCCTACTTTAAATATATAAACAGACAAAAATTAAAATTTTCTATGCTTAAATAATACAATATGTCTTTGTCTTAAAATTTTGGATTTATTACAAAAATAGTGGTATAATATTCCTTCAAATTTTAAAAAGCCACCCAATTATCCATTATCTTGCCCAATTTAAAGATAATCTGGCACAAAATTTATTTATGATCTGAGGTAATCAAAGTACGAATGCAATGCCATACTCCTCCCACCTTTATAATCTCTAAGGTGTCATTTGGTATAGGACTAAATTATTCAGGATTAAATTCTTGAGATTATAATTCTATCATGAAATAATTTTGAGTTGAATGGGATAAAATGCAGACATTTCATGATTAAGTTTTGTGAAATATGAGATAGATAAAATTTAATATTCACAAAAACACTTATTCAGACTAATTATTTATATCGACCAGACCTTATTAATAATATACTACGAGTGGGTGAAATTAAGGTGAAATACACACACATATATAAGAGTGTGTAAAAACTCAATATTCTAATTTATTAGTTTGATATAAACATGATATAGTTTGAGATTTTAAAGGTAGTTAGCCTTTGAGTAACTCGTAAGTCGTAAAATTGTTACTGTGTAACTAGGCGGTAATGGATTCAAGCGCAGTGGAAAAAATCTTTTGAAAAAATGGTAAGGTCGCGTACGATAAACACTTATGATATCGCTGCGCCTTTTCCTGAGCTCTGAACATAATAAAAACTTTAGTGCACCGAACTGCATTTTTTTCCTTTTCTAAAGATCACTATTATGTAATGAATAAGCTACTCATACCAAAATTTAAATAGGACCATCTACCCATTAATACAAATTTGTCGAATTTGCTAACATACAAATAGTCTTAATATTCATTCACGTGAAATCGAATGTATTATTTGTAACAAAACTTACCTAGTGGTCCTTTAGCTAAAATAAGAAAAAAAAAATAAAATCAAACCAAAACATATTATTTGAAATTGGAAAAAATTCTCATCCATTGAATTTATTGTCTAATATTATCTTTTTTTTTTTTTTCTAGTGAATTTTTTTTTTTCATGAAGAATTTTGTTATGTGATGTCTAAAGAGATTCCTCTCATTAGAAAAAATGTGTGTTTATTAATAATTAAGGATATCCAACCTCATATATTGAGCCTCTCTTATCCCTTTGCTGTTGTTTTGTATAATTACTTGATGCTCATATATATTTATTAAAGTGAAATAGATAATTATGTGAACTGATAAAGTTGCTGTCATATGATTCGTAAAACAGGAGAAGAGAATCTCAAAGTATGGGGCAAAGAATGTTGCGTTTTGACTTTGTCTCCCGGGATCCACCACAGGTTGGGTTCGAGAGCCGTGTGATGGGTGACTATCCAGTCCGTACGGTTCGGAGAGAACTTTTAGTCTGCGCAAGTCGTGGTCTGATATTTCACCAAGCCACTATACATTTTTACCCTTACATAGGTAAATATTATCAAGATTTTGACCCAAATCATCCCCTATGTTTCACCAAAACTTTAACTACATCCCTATAATATCGTACTTAACCTAAAACATCCTTCAAGTTTCTCAAAGTTGATCAAAGATATCCCTATAATATTATACTAACCTAATACATCCTTCAAGTTTCTCAAAGTTGATCAAAGACGTCCCTCTGCCACTATTACTGTCTATAATCAACGAAACTTTTCTCTTGGCACGTGACTTTTCTTCTTCCAAAATCCTTATTTTTGCCTCCTATTCTCCCTTCTACAGAACAAAATGGCACTTTAGGAAAGCTTGAATAGGGTTTCTAATGGTTGAATAATTTATTCTTGCAGGACTTGATCTCAGAGGGGCTGCTGTTACTCTTGAGGGAGTCCAGGGAGTTGAACTTAGTGAAATTATGCGAAAGGATGGATTCATCAATTCCACAAGTTTTTTTTCTTCTTGAAGTGGAGAAATTTGAGGGCAGTTAAAGCAATGAATTTCATTAACAAGTGTTTATATTTGTAGCTTTAATTCTCCTTCTGGTTGTAAGGCGGTGGTAAATTGTCCCCGTTGAAGTGAATTTATGAATCGTGCAATTTATAAACCCTATTCAAGCATTCCTAAAGTACCTTTTTGTTCTGTAAAAAGGAGAATAGGAGGCAAGAATAAGGATTTTGGAAGAAGATGGAGGATAAAGAAAAGTCACGTGCCAAGAGAAAAGTTTCGTTAATTATAGACGGTAATAGTGACAGAGGAATGTCTTTGATCAACTTTGAGAAACTTGAAGAATGTTTTAGGTTAGTACGATATTATAGGGATGTCTTTGATCAACTTTGAGAAACTTAAAGGATGTTTTAGATTAAGTACGATATTATAGGGATGTCTTTGATCAACTTTGAGAAACTTAAAGGATGTTTTAGATTAAGTACGATATTATAGGGATGTAATAAAAGTTATGGTGAAACATAAGGGATGATTTGGGTCAAAATCTCAAATATCATCCTAGCTAGTGGACCACTCAATGACTCAAACTTGTATGTTTCTGATGATATAAATAAGACATGTCTTTTTGTGTATATATATTTCATATTATAAACGTGGTTCTACAATAATTCAAACATTCCACAATAGTAGTTTGTGGTGTACAACAATTCTAACAAAGGATATAGTATATACAACACTAAAAAAAAAAGAAGATAAATTACGAAGCTTAAAATCGTAATTTATGGAGGTTTAAAACCTCTACTATTTGCTGACAACAAATAATATAGGTTTATAATTTTCGTAAATTGCAGTTTCAATCGACAGTTTAATTTCTCGTGTCACCATCCCGAAGCATATAGATTCACCCGATTGATGAACACTCAAATCAAACTCGTTCATTCTTTTGGGTATAAGGATGCGAGAATCAATCCGAGTAATCAGCCGTTTTTTTTTTTTTGAATCTGCCCCGAGCTCCAACCCTTCCGCCAAAAAGTCGTTCATATAGTGCAGGAGCGTTCATATTTTTTTGCTTACTCTTTTACTTTTATTTAGAAATTCGACTCGCTCCCGGCTATGATTTGGACGTTTTGCCTGCTTAGAAGTGGATTCGAACAACGTACAATGTATTTACATCAAGTTAGAGTAACCTATAATACTACCATTTAACTGTTTCACGTTTTTAATTTTATATATATATATATATACATATTTAATAAAGAGTAAAGTATCTCGTACCTCCTGAATTATGACAAAATTTGCTAAGATATACTTCAATTTCACAATGATCTTATTAGTTTTTGAGCTAAATTTTAACGTATTTTTGTCAATCTTTTTAGTTGACATGGTATCTTTGAAGTGGACCCCATTTTATATAATAAAGGTGCCACATCAACACAAAAGAGTGACTAAAAAAAGGCTAAAAATAAGTTCAGACAGGTAATAGGATCCCTGTGAAGTTAGACTGTGTCGCAACAACTTTAACCATAGTTCGGAGGCACTGAATGCTTATTTCTTTAATAATTTTTTTCTGACTAAGCAATGTCACGTGACACCCAGGGACCTTAGTACAGTGGCGGAGCCACCTTTGCTCCATGGGGTTCATACGAACCTCACTCGACGGAAAATTATATAATTTTTATACTATTTGTACATGGTTAAAAATATTTCTTATACATATATAATAAATGTTGAACCTCTTCGACTAGTTCGTATATATATACTTCTGAACCCCCTCAATGAAAATCCTGACTTTGCCACCGTCTTAGTAGATCCACCCTTGCCTATAAATTTTCTTATAAATCACCCCCTCCATTGCTTCATCAATCCACTCAACCAACCAATCCTCCCCCAACCAAACATGAAGAAACTTTCTTACCTTCTTCTTCTTTTTCTTCTACTCATAATTGTTCTACTTGCAATAATTTTTAATGTTAGTTACCAAGACAAAACAACTTTATTTCTTCATGTTGATGATCTCAAAGCCCCTCCTGTACCAGCACTGATGTGGTATGTGCTTACATGGCCACCAACATTTTGTCTGAAGCTAAGACCTCCAGCTCAGTGCATTAAACCAATTCGTGATCATGAATTCACACTTCATGGACTTTGGCCAGCTGATGCAAATGGAAAAACAATTTCCTGCACCATTACTGTACCTGTAGATTATGACAGGCTGGTAAATATATACATATACATATAGAGATAGTTTTACTTACTAGGACAAGCTGGTAAATATATACATATAATACATATACATATATAGAGAGTTTTACTTACTAGTACAAGCTGATAAATATATACATATACATATATATAGAGAGAGATAGTTTTACTTACCAGGACAAGCTGTTAAATATATACATATGCATATAGAAATAGTTTCTTATCAAGACAAGCTGGTAAATATATACATATGCATATAAATATAGAGATAGTTTTACTTACCATGACAAGCTGGTAAATATATACATATAATTTTACTTATCAGGACAAGCTGGTAAATATATAAATATACATATAATTTTACATTTTTACTTATCAAGACAAGCTGGTAAATATATAAATATACATATAATTTTACATTTTTACTTATCAGGACAAGTTGATAAATATATACATATACATATAGAGATAGTTTTACTTATCAGGATAAGCTGGTAAATATATACATATACATATAATTTTATATTTTTACTTATCAGGACAAATTGATAAATATATACATACATATATAGAGATAGCTTTACTTATCAGGACAAGCTGATAAATTATACACATAATTTTACTTATCAGGACAAGCTGATAAATATATACATATAATTTTATATTTTTACTTATCCGGACAAGTTGGTAAATATATACATATACATACAGAGATAATTTTACTTATCAGGATAAGCTGGTAAATATACACGTATACATATAGGTAGGGATGGCAATGGGGTGGTGCGGGTGCGATATGGTGCAGGTTTTAAACTATGTGGGACGGTGCGGATTTTAAGTTATGCGGTGCGGTGTGGGTGCGGAGCGGGTTAAAGTACGTTTTTTTTTTTAAATGGTGCGGTGTGGGTTGCGGGTATATATGAGTTTAAATTAAAAAAAGCTAAAAAATGGTATTGTTCTCGTAAATATACCTAAAATTATATGTATTCTTTACTTAAAATTTTATGATACTTAAAACGACATTTATAACACTACAAATAAATAATTTTATAGTAGTTTTTTAAAAATCTCTATTCATTTTAATAAAAATATGATATTTGATCATTACTTGTACACGTTATACTTTTTGACAATTTTTTAGTGAAAAGTGATATAATAGAAATTAGTTATTATTTCCTATAGTTGTAGATTTGAAAATATTATGATTTTCAATGGAGTTATAAATTTTTCAAAAAAAATAAAAAAATAAAAACATGGGGTTGTGCGGTGCGGTTATACGCGGGTATGAATGTGGGACGAGTTTATGTGGATTTAAAGGTGATGCGGTGCGGTGCGATTTTAAAATTTACGAATTTAGAAAAAATCCGCACCGCACCGCACCATTGTCATCCCTACATATAGAGAGTGCTGGTAAATATATACATGTACATATGCATATAAAGATAGTTTTACTTATCGGTCAGGATAAGCTGGTAAATATATACACACGTATATATACATATAGAGAGAATGCTGGTAAATATATATATAAAGATATAGAGAGAGTGCTGGTTACCATATACATATACATCTACATATAGAGATAGTTTTACTTATCAGGACAAGCTGATAAATATATACATATACATATGCATATAGAGAGAATGCTGGTAAACATATACACACACATATAATTTTATTTACTAGGACAAGCAGATAAAAATATAAATATACATATATATAGAGAGAGTTTTACTTACCATGACAAGCTGGTAAATATATATATATACATATATATATATATGTATATAGAAATAGTTTTACTTACTAGGACAAGTTGGTATACATATACATATACATATACATATACATATACATATACATATACATATACATACAAAGATAGTTTTACTTACTAGGACAAGTTGATAAATATATACATATAATACATATAGAGAGAGTTTTACTTATCATGACAAGCTGGTAAATATATACATATACATATAGCGATAACGATGGTAAATACGTACATATACATATAGAGATAGTTTTACTTATCAGGACAAGCAGATAAATATATATATTTATATAGAGAGAATTTTACTTATTACGACAAACTGATAAATATATGCATATGCATATAAAAATAATTTTACTTATCAAGACAAGCTGATAAGTACTTATATACATATACATAAATTTAGTAAAGTTAAATTGTGCTGTGTTGTTTGGATTGCAGTTTCGACCAATAGAAGCACAACTTAACACATTTTGGCCAGAACTTAAAGAAAACCAACCCCAATATAGCATATGGATACATGAGTGGGAAAAGCATGGAGTGTGTGGGTTAACAACAGCAAAAGAATACTTTGATGCAGCCATAAAGACTAATGGCTTGTTTACAAGGGGAAACTTGTACAATTACTTGGCATCAAGTAACATTGTTTCATCTGATCACGTGGCTTACACTCAAGATGATATTATTAAGGCTATTCAAACTGTGTTTGCTCCTGCTCCTGCTCTCGGTGTTTACCTGAGATGTACAGCAATTGATTCGACAAACACAACTCATGGTTACTTGAGCGAGGCTGTCGTGTGCACTACTATGGATGGCTCTAACTTTGTCACGTGCCCACCGCGTGCAAGAAATTGCGATAAGTTTCCCAACATTGTGATCCCTCCTGGACCTCCAAGGTAAGGATTTTGATTAATTGGTAACAAAATTTATTTGCATGCGATATATATTTAATTAATTGGCTAGTCGGTAATATTTCAGACCGTTTTACAAGTCGTAATCCGATGGTGTCTCCGTCGAAATTTTAGTAATTTTGAATGTAATTCGTCAGAAATTGGCTAGTCCGTAACATTTTAGACGGACTTTTTAACGGAAATTCACTAGCAACACGCCATAGTTAATTTGATGGTGTCTTAATAGGAAATTAACATTTAGTTACTATGTCATAATAATTGTGCGACGATAAGATCTTTTGAAATTTATGATCTTAGACATGTTAGAATTTAGAATATATATTCCTTTGTTTCATTTTATATGTTTTAGTTTGAACGAGTACGACATTTAATAGAAGTAAGGTTAACTTTTAAATTAAAGATGTGATCATAATACATTAAGTACTCTTTGAATTTTGTGGTCTTATAAGTGTCATGTAGGAGATTGAAATAAAAAGAGTTATTATTAAATATATAGAGTATCAATGATTAAGTAATAGTATGTATTTATACAAGTACTATTATTACTTAATTATAATTAAGTGATACATCTTAGATCTCACTATTCAAATATATATTTTTTGATTTAACTTTAATATTAGAGTTTAATTATGTACGCTGATTATATAAATGTTTTTCTGCATTATCACTGATTTGATCGTTATTTTATTTTTCGTAGTCTGGCTCCAGCACCAGCACCAACAATACCAATAACATTGCGGTCGCCGAGATTTCAAGAAGAAACATATGTGACATATTCGACGTTCGAAAAATCAAGGGCTAAATTTAATGAATGGTTGACATTAATGTTTGGCTTAGAATAAATAATAAAAGGGGAGAATGGAGTAAAAATGTTGTAAACCCCCCCCACTTGTACTTATTCGTATTGTACTTTAATTTTATTATTGTTCCTTCAATAAAAGTTTATTTTGTTTCTTCTTTTACTATTTATTATTTTTGACGTACAAATCAAAATTTAGCACAACATTCATGTTTTTCATTTTTCTAAAATTGGATCAATCACGTTCATTAAAAATCAATAATAAAATGATTTTATTAGCAAAAATGAATATACATTTTATTGCATTCTCTGCTGTATTTTCTAATGGGCTAGACATAATTGCTTAAATCAAATTGAAATTAAAGTGTGTGTGGGCATCATTTCTCCACCTAAAATTCAAAGTTGGATCATATTTCAAAGTGACAAAGCTTTTGAATATTTTTTTTTTATATAATTTTTTATTCGTTGTTCGATATCTATATTGAAGTCAGAATAATCTGAATATACACGGGATAGAGTCCGTTCGAAGGAATTGTTTCAAGGGAGGATCTAGGATTAAAGTTTGTGGGTTCCCACGTTATCAAAAGTAAATCAAATACTATAACTAAGAGGGTTCGAATCCACAACTAAGAGATCAACAAAACATTAATGGGTTTCTCTACTCCACTAGACTAATAACACACTTTATTTATGAGTTTTTAATTTATACTTGTTGTATATTTACTAGATTTTATGAATATAAATATAAGATCCATAGAAAAGTTACTGAATTCTCAAAGTAACCCCCACCCAACTCCCTGAATCCGACCCTGTCGCTCCTTACCAAGGGTTTGCAAAGCTTTTGAGCATGAATCCCTTTATAAATGAGTAATTAATATTTTCTCCGTCTCATTTTATGTATCATATTTTGATTGAGTACGAAATTTAAGAAATAAGAAAATTTTTGTTGATGTTTATCAAATTGTGCTTTATTAAAAAATATACTACTAGTATCTTTAATTAAGTGAAGCCTTATAAGTGAGATAAATAAAGGTAAAAGTGAAATTATGTCTTTAAATAGTTATCAACTAAGAAAATATAATATTTTTTTTCGAGACGGATAAAAAAAAAATAACGACACATAAAATAAAAGAGGAAGAGTACTATACAAACTCACAATTGATAGTTATGAAAGAGATGAGTGATGGTGATGGACAAACTTATTTCCTTTAATTTAATTGATTGGCTTGAATTATTGAGAGTGAGCTGTAAAGGTTGAAAAAATAGATCAATTCGTAAGTTCTTTTTAATTAGCATGAGACTCGACTTTTTTTTAACGGCCAGATGATATTTCTTGCCTGGTGAATCGAAAATATCTTTCATCAGTTTCTTGAGTGAGAAGCGGATATTGATAAAAAAAGAAAGTTGAATTTAAATTTGGACCACATAATTATATTATATTCACAGAGGGATAATATCATATTGAATAGGTTAGAATATATCATTTGTACACTTAGACACATTTTTATGATTTTATTTGAGTTGATATATATTCATTTAACCTATGGCATGGTTCAATGGACTTTTTCTACATGTGAAATATGTTTTGAGTCTCTTAGAATAAAATAACATCTCTGACTAATAAAATGAGCTTAGAAAATTACACCCAATGACCTTGGAAATAGGCAACCACCAATTAAACACATTAGCTCAATGAAATTATACTTATTAAATTCATATTTTTTGAATTTAAATAATTTATCTAGTTATATTCACTTGTAATATTTATTTGAATTCATATTTCTTGAATTTAGAATATAATATAGCCGTCTAAATTCCTCTAGAGAGTTAAATCTAGAAGAAATTAAATATCTACAAATGGTAGAGATGAGATTGCCACAAGGACTTTACCACATCTTATATCAGATATATATACATTAATATTTTTTAAAAATATATACATTAATTTCTTTTACCTTACATATAGAGAGGAAAAAGAGAGAAATTTGAGTCACAATAAATAAAATAGAAAGATGATCACTATATTTGTTTCATTATTCAGTACACAACACAGTCACAATTGAAACATTATTATTCATCTTTCTATTATTACTTAGTAAACATAGATATTAATTTAAAGAGAACTAGTTGACGAAGGATTTCCCACAAACTATTTGGTCAAAGGTTTTCTCCAGTTTGTAGAGTATGCAAAAAAAAATAAAAAAAAAATAAAAAAAAATTGTAAAACAATTTGATAACATAGATTAATTTAAGTTATATATATTGATAGTAAATGTGATATAATTTAAACTCGAAGAGAATAAAATTGTACATAGTATATATACACACAACACGATTCGATCTTTTCTAGGACCACGTTCATAACATGAGTGGTGCGAAGAAAAAAAAAGCTCTGAATTTATGAGTTGTGAACTAATTGTTGAATCATCATTATCACAATTATTAAGTTCATAGTTAAATATTTATGTATATTTAATTTTTTAATGCAAATAAAGATCCAAACAAAAATTATTGAGTTTGTCTTAATCTATAATAATACTCTCCATCCTCCATAGCTTACACCTGATAGTTGTGTCAAATCATATTAATATGCTACAATTAGGTAAAAAGTTAAGGAGGGATTAATTCATTAATTTGATATAAACATGATATTTTACGATTCTAAAGGTCACTAATTCAAGAAATGGACGACCAAATAGGACCATCTAACTATACACATTGATTTGTTAAATTTGTGTAATATATAAATAAAATATGATTTGACCGTTGTTTGATCTAGCTCATAATGCATATAAAAATCAATATTATGAATTCATTAGTATGATATAAATATGAAATTCTGCAATTTTGAAGGTCACTATTACAAGAAATGAACGTCTTCTATCCAAATCAAACAGGACCATCTATCCAGAAACACTGGTTCGTCAAATTTGTGTAATATATAGACAAGACGTAGTTTGATCCTTCTCTAAATCCAACTCATTATTCCGAAAGCTCTATAAAGTACCTAACATATGAATTTTAATTCTCATTGGAAAAACTTACACTAATTATTTATGTAAAACCATAGTAATGCATGGTATCAAGCCGCTCCTGTATCAGCCCTGTAGATGTGGGTCAGAGTTCAAACTGAATTTAGCAAAATCCCGGTAAGATGGGGCAAACCTCAGTCCTGAGTCTAGGTAAATTCCATTTGGTGGGGCAAACCTCAGCGAGGATACTGAGTCCATAAGGGGGTGTATGTAACACCCCAACATAGGATAAGGAGTCTCACATCGGCAAAACACAAGAGGGATGCTGGGTATATAAGTAGGCAAGCCTTACTTCCTAGTAACGTGTTTTAAAGCCGCGCGGGTCTAGACCTAGAGTGGACAATATCACTAGTGGATTGGGATGTTATAGGGATCGCTCGAACCTTCGTGGTTCGGGATACCCGTCGCAGTCAGGGCCTCGGCTCGGGCTGTGAAATAATGTGCCCGGATACTTCGTTCAAAAAGAAAAAAACTCTTATTTTATTTCTGTATTAAATTATATTAATATACTACAATTATGTGCTAAATGAAGGTGGAAGTATGTGATACCGTCAATTAACAATAGTTAAGAAATATTGTGCATGCAGAATAAATATTATATATTCGTTGATTTGATATAAATATCAAATATCGACGTATATGAATGACCCTATGAGCCAAGAGAAAATGACATACCTTTATATTTGAGGTTAAATCTAAAATAGTTCATTAAATATATCTTTAAGCAATTTTGATCGTTAAAAGTACTGAATATTTTTAATCTTCATTAAATATTTAACAAATTACGATTACTAGGTTTAACGGTAAATATGAAAATGATCAACAAAAATTATAATTTTTGGTATTTTTTTATAATCTATTTCTAGAGTTCGATATAACTTTCTTTTTTAAATTGGACCAAACCTAAAATGTTTGATATGTTGAAAAGGTTTATTCCTTCACGTGAAATTGGAATATTGGATGCATTTTTTTTTTTTTTTTTTTTTTTATGTATTGTACAAAAATAATTAATTGTTCACGTGAAATTACTATACGTATTTTTAATTGGTCCACTAGAAAGATATGAGACATGTCTTTTTATGTAGTTAAAAACAATTTTAATTGGTCCACTAGGAGGATATCGACATGCATGTGCAAGAATTAGAGTTGCTGCATCATGATAGTTTAAGTTATAAAAATAAATTTATTATAAAAATATAAAATGAATTTGTGTGCAATATATAGACAAATATGGACAACTCAATCTTAAACTCCACTTATAACATATAAAGTAATCTAAAGACAATTTTTTATTCTCATCAAATTTGATATTTACATCAAATCACATTAATATAATATTATATGATTAGGTGAAAGTAAATTAAATGAATAGAAATTCATGTAACAAGTTATTAGTTTGATATAATTAACATTAAATTTTGTGGCTTTGAAGGTCACTATTATAAAAAATGGACTACTCCAATCCATATCCAAATAGGACCATCTACATGAAAGCTATTCGTCAAATTTGTGAAATATTAATATATAGAAAAATCCTTTTCAAAATAAGTACATATAGATAAAACATGTCTTATTCATGTAAGAAAACACTAATTCAATTGGTCCACTAGAAAAATATTAACATTTCCACAATGTATGTCTAAGTGGGAAAACTTGATAATCCCAAAAGATGAAGGAGGTATTGGTATTAGAAGCATGAGAGATATTTGTAATTCCTTGATTGTAAAGAGATGGTGGAGGTTCAGAACTCAAACTTCTCTCTGGGCTCAATTCTTAATCAACAAGTAGTGCAAAAGATCTCATCCAATTGGAAAAGTGTCAACATCTGGGGATTCACATAATTGGAAAAGCTTGATGAAAATCAAAGAGCAAGCAGAACCTAACATTACTTGGAAAGTACAACAAGGCAATTCAAGTTTTTGGTGGGACAACTGGACAGGTATAAGGGCCTTGGCTAAGCTTTGCCAAGGCCCAGGTAAGTTCTTCCAAAACCCCCGTTAAATCTTTTATCCTGAATAATTCGTGGAACTTCAACAAGTTAAACATGTTGTTCCCAATTATATTGTGGATATCATATCCAACATAGCAATCGGTAACAACACTGAGAAGGATTATCCCATTTGGAATAATACTGAAAATGGTCTATTTGATAACTATTCTGCATGGCATCTAGTTAGAAAACAAAGACCAAAAAATAGTTTTTTAAATAATCTCTGACACAATAGGTTGCCTTCTAAAATATCCTTCTTAACTTGGAGAATGTTTAAAAAGAAACTTCCTTTCAATGACATAATTACTAGAATGAATATCAACTCACAAAATGATTATTTTTGTTATAGGAATGCACAAAGTGACATAATGCATCATGTTTTTGGATAAGGCGAAGCATCAACACAACTGTGGAGCACCCTAGGGAATCCTTTGGGCATTCAACATATAAATCAACCTACGACCCACATTTTCAAGGCATGGTGGGGCATAAAACCAATCAATGAAATTCACAAAATGATTCTGAAGATCACCCCCACAATAATATGCTGGGAGATTTGGAAGCAATGGTGTGCCTGCAAATATGGAGGGCAAAGGTACTTCCATAGGAATAAGATGTGTTATCAAGCAATTGGGAATATTAAAGTCGTTTTGAAAAGGACTCTTATTAGCTTCCATGGGAACAATAACTGGCCAGAATTTTGTCTTGAAAATGAACGTCTCAGGTTAATACAGAGGATTAGACAAGTCACATGGCAAATGCCTTCTGTCGGAACGTTAAAGATCAACTCAGATGGCAGCTACATTCATGAAAATGGGAGAGATGGAATTGGAGGACTAGTTAGGAATAGTCACGGAGATCTTCTCATGACATTCTCTATTCCTATCTATTCCAGTAGCAGCAACATGGCTGAGGCCATGGCGGCCGAGCTTGGCGTAAAACGGTGCTATCAATTCGGGCATACCAATTTTACTCTAGAACTCGACTCTATGGACTTAGTTAACATGCTCAACAACAGTGGGGTAACCAATGTGAAGCTCAAACTGATGATAGACTCTATCAACAACATCCAAAACAAAGTCCAGATGCAAGTTCGACACTGTTATAGAGAAGGAAATCAAGTAGCAGACTTCTTAGCAAAAATGGCCTCCAACTCAAACCAAACTCTCATCACTCACTCTTACAACATTCTTCCGATACAAGCTAGAGGAGCTTTCTTGCTAGATAAATGGCAACTGCCAAGCGTGAGATGTAAATATGATAGAGCTAATTTCTTTGTAAGTTAGTTTCATGTTTGTTTCATCTCCTAGAAGGTACTAGTTGATTTTGTAAGCCTTCTAGTATTTTGTGGGCATTGGTTTCACCTAGGCTTAGTGTTGTATTGAGGTCAGGTCTAACTCCCCTCTGCTCCTTTTTTGCTAATACAACACAACCCGAATCTCTGAGTTAATTTTTTTTTTCTTTTTTCTTTTTAAAAATATATATATATAGAAATAAACACTTACCACAAAAAGTATGCAGACAAAACATGTCTTATTCATGTAAGAAAACACTATTTTAATTGGTCCTCTTGATCATTAGAAGATTATGAAAATAAATTTATCAAAAAAATGTAAAATAAAACTACGTGTTGATGTATGAATATAATGTGGTTCAATTCTTTTTCGATTCACGCTCCAGTGGTATAGATAATAAAAATCGAAAGTCTTAAACTAACAAGTACCAACGTATAGTGGTAGAATAGTATCCTATTCGATGTAAGACTATCGCTTAATGGTTCAACAACTTATCGATAAGCGGTTTTTTAATGTACTAATTTTTCTTAGCTTTGTGCCAAGTTCTTTCGCACAACTCTTCCATTTATAATACCAATTTTATTGAGAGCAATTGCAGTAGGGTTATTTTCTAAGGTAAGAAGAGAATTATAATAATGAATGAGACTTTACTTTTATGATTTTAAATAGACACTTTATATAGTTGGGGGGTTAAAGATACAAATATGATAATTCTTAAGAAGTTAATAACGTCTTATATATCCAATAAGAAACTCAAGTAATTAGTCCCCACATTAATAAGTCATTAACTATAAAATTTAAATCCACTCACTAATCTTTAATCCAATAACCCCCAATACCAATATTTGGGATTGACTTATCGATTAAGGTTCGGTTCTAAACAAGGATGCTCAGATGGTGTATTTTCTATAATTGTATGCATAATTTTTAAATCGAATCGAGTTGGTCATTTTTTTTCGTTCATGTGTCAGGAAAATGATATTTTTAGTATTTAAAAACCGACTACAAAATCGACAGTCCCTCTCCTTTCTGAATTTAAAAACCGACTACAAAATCGACAGTCCCTCTCCTTTCTGACAATTCATTTTTGCTCGAATTTTTGACCTATTTTTAGTAGTGATACATACCATAATAATATTGGATACTCTATAACATATTAAGTGGAATTTCACAAGTGAGATTTGGGAATAAAATCTTACCCCACCGGGTATATATACTAAACTAATATTCTTTACCATGATTAAGCAATTAAATTAAGTAAAATACATGTTTATTTATCATGATTAAGTAACATAAACTCTAAATTCATACACATAACATGCATGTACAGTTGGTGCATACACTAGTGCATGTAAGTTTTAACTACATCTAGGAGGATTAAACTGTAAGCAAGCAGACCTTATCACTACCTTGGAGAGGTAAAGAAAGAAAAAGGAAAAGAAAAGAAAACCTTTTAAATATTCTTGTAAAGCTCTCCTCCATTGCTTCATCAATCTCCAAACACACACACACACAAAACATGAATAACCTTCCTTCTTTCTCATTTTGCTAGTTATAATAATTTCTCATCATGTTCATTCCTTTTCAGGTCATGAGATTTGTGCTTGAATGACCACTAACTTTCTGTATCCAATTGAATAATGCAGCACAACCAAGCAGGTGTACAAAATCAATTCTGTAAAGATTTTTGCAGATTACAACGAATGTGGACAATCAACTAATAACATTTTTGCCGTTGAGGACGGAACTATGGATTCATGAGTGGCGCGTGATTGGAGTATGTGAAGGAACAACAACAACATGCTCAAAAAGGGAAATTTGCTCAATTACTTGAAAACAAGCGGCATTATTGCTTGTGATAGCTTGAATTTATTGTTGAGGCTATTCAAAAAGTGTTTGTTATAAATTCTCGCTGCCCTATTCGCTCTCCTCCCCTCCTCGTCGCCCTGTTTGCTCTGCTCCCCTTCCTCATTCTCTCCTATTCGCTCTCTTCCCCTCCTCGTCACCCTGTTTGCTCTGCTCCCCTTCCTCGTTCTCTCCTATTCGCTCTCCTCTCCACTTCGCTCTCCCCTCGTCTTCCTGCTCGTTGTCCACCTCCACCTTCGCCTCCGCCTAGTTCTCCTCCGCCTCCGTGTTTATTCCAATTGATTCAATAAACAGAATTCATGTTTAGTTGAGTGAGGTTAATTAACTCATCGGTAGCATTTTCGATGAACTTTTGTTCGGAAATCAATTAGCGACGAGCCATAATATTCGTTTCATTTTGTGTTTTAGCTTGAACTAGTACAAATTTTAAGAGAAATAAAAATAACTTCTGAATCTTGTTATATAAAAATAAAGACGTGTATAATACATTAAAATACGCCTTGAATCTTATGAACTAGCTAAATATAGAAACTAACATTTTTATTTTTTTTTGATATTTAATGAGTATAGAATTAAGCTTTTCATTAAGGAAAATAATTGTTATTTTTTGTAGAACAAACTAATAATTAGGAAATAGTGCAAAACAAAATGAAGTACATCTAAATTATTAAATTATATTTATGAGATCTCACTATAATAAGGAAACAAATATACATGTCAAGATTAAATTATTTGATCTAGTGCAAGCATCAAATACAAATGATTATTGTCAGATTAATTAGTACAAAAATTAATTATATATAATGAATGTATGCATATATTTTTTACACTATCAGTGATTTTAACTTTGTGTACATTCTTTTTTGTAGGATAATAAGGGAAGAAACAAATGGGATATATCCTACGTTCGAACAATCATGGGTTAAATATGCATTCAACGTCTGAGATTAATCTTTTGTTTCGAATAAATAAATAAATTAATAAATAAAATGAGAGAATGGAAAATATCGGAGCAGATAATGTGTAAAAACAATGCAACGTTTGATTTTATTCTCTCATTTCGATTGATTTGCAATGTTTGTACGTGTTATTGTAACATCTGATAATGTACCCCACGGCTTGTATGTGATAAGTGATTTTCAAGTACTTTCTTCTCCAATTGCCAATAATTATTCGTAAATCATGAAATTACAATAATGTCATTTGTTAAGCATTTGTGTTGTCACTTTCACTTTTGAATGGGTTTCGTTTGAGTGGGTTTTCAAAATAATCAAATTTTAAATTTTAAAAAGAAAAAAAATATAAGGAGGTCATGGAATTGGATTAACCAACATGTTTTTTCTCTCTAATAATACAGTATTAATTCAGCTAGTTCTTTTATAAGCAATGAATTATTTGACTAAATGTGATTTTGGAGATCCTACAGAAGAAATGAACATAAAATATTTGAATGATAAAATTGAAATGACCTACTTTAGTTAAGTTCGCTATGAAATGAAATCTAATATTTTGATCCTATATAATTGGATCATTTTTGATAATGCAAATACATAGTGAGCTGTATTATGTAATGCAACATTATTAATTGAATTTTTGCATTTTTGTGTAATTTTTCCAATAATTATTCTTTAGAGTAAACTAAAGTACTTGTCATAGCACTTGAGTCTTGACAAGACATTAAAAAGATTAAATTTTACTAGTGAATAATAAATGTACAAATATTCTATAAATAACACTTGAATCTTGATCACTCTATCTTTATTTTGAACAACAATAAGAATGAGATATAGCTATCTTAAGTCTTAACCCTGTTCTTGAGGCGTTATCTTTCTTTTATTAGAGTGTTAGAGTGGCTGAAAATGCCACATTCGTTGGAGAATGAATCGATCGCTGTTGAGTTATAAGGTCCAGATGTCATATCTTTACACTTATCGTTGCATCAAGGTGAATGGGGTTGGAATTCTCTCCACATACGACTCCCCCTTGACGAGAAAAATAAGATTGGAGAGATGAATTGTTCTATCGATCCTGACTCCTACGATAAAATATCTCTTCCTTTTTCAAATATTTTTACGAATACACTTTTTTGATGTCGAAGTGCGTGTTTTTGAAACTGTCATTTATAAATTATAAAATTACTTATTGTTATAGCTAGATGTGAAAGACATTTATTGTTCGAAACAAATTCTTTTTCCTAACATTTATTTTTGAGCTAAAAGTGTCCTCCACAAATATTATTGAGATAAGCAAAAGATATGCATGTGAAAATTGCATAATATTGGAAATAAGAAAATAAGGCTGATATGTGTTTTTTCATGTTTTTCTATTCCATAAAACATTCATAATCGTAAAAAAAAAAAAGGGGTTCTCTATTGACTGGTATCTTTATTTCACAATTTCGCATTCTTTTTGATTGATAAAACCTATACCTATATAATTTGCTAATCGGCTATTCTGTAGAAATGAAGAAATGAGATTAGTTAAATTTAATAAAAGCAAAAAAGAAAATAAAGAATTCAAAAGATATTCAATTTCTATTTATGGCTCCACATTTCACTTACATGCAATAAAATACGCAGTCTTATTTTGCTTTTCTGCCAAAGGCTATTTTTAAGGCTTGAACCCTGGTCACATCGCAATAACTTTACCGATTACTCCAAAGCTCCCTTCATTATGCCATCGAGAAGGTGACCACGCCAAGAGAATTTGGTACATCATTGCTGGTCAACTAGGCATCACATATAGAAATCTTCCCCACAAGCTCATTCTCCTCAACTGGTGAAAGCTTAAAGCTACCCGTAGACATTGAATTTTTTTGGACTCTACAAAAAAGTTCAATTTTTATTAGAGTTCTAGTGGCTACTGTACCTAAATTAAGCCTGTCAAACGGGCTGGGCTGACCCGACCCAGCCTGGCCAAACCCGGTCCACTTACAAAAATAGGCTCGGTTTGACCCGACCCGATCAGCCCAAAGGCTGTAGGGTACTGGATTCCGGGATGATTTATTTTTTTGGTTGGACCCGATTCACCCGGCCCGGACCAAGCCCAGTTAGGGCTAGCCGGTTAACCAGGATGCCCCGACATGGCTAAGGTTTTTTTTTTTTTTTTTTTTTTTTTTTTTAAATTTGGATTTAATTATAACTTAGTTTTAAAATATTATTAATTTACTATCAAGTATTATTAATTTATATATGTGTATATATATCTTTTATAGACGTATATATTTAACGTATATATGTATTTTATAAATTAATATATAACTATATATATAATTATATATTGTAGTATATATATATATTGTAGTATATTTTATTTAAAGTAATACAAATATATTGAATTGTGCGTATATATGTGTATATATCTTCTATAGACGTATATATTTAACGTATACATGTGTATATATTTTATAAATTAGTATATAACGATATATATATATATATTGTAGTATATTTTATTTAAAGTAGTACAAATATATTGAATGGTGCGTATATATGTGTATATATCTTCTATAGACGTATATATTTAATGTATACACGTGTATATGTTTTATAAATTAGTATATAACTATATATATATATATATATATTGTAGTATATATATATTGTAGTATATTTTATTTAAAGTAGTACAAATATATTGAATGGTGCGTATATATGTGTATATATCTTCTATAGACGTATATATTTAATGTATACATGTGTATATATTTTATAAATTAGTATACAAGTATATATATATATATTTTAGTATAGTTTATTTAAACTAGTACATATATATTGAATGGTGCGTATATATGTGTATATATCTTCTATAGACGTATATATTTAACGTATACATGTGTATATGTTTTATAAATTAGTATATAACTATATATATATATTGTAGTATATATATATTGTAGTATATTTTATTTAAATTAGTACATATATATTGAATAGTGTGTATATATGTGTATATATCTTCTATAGACGTATATATTTTATGTATACATGTGTATATGTTTTATAAATTAGTATATAACTATGTATATTGTAGTATATATATATATATATATATATATTGTAGTATATTTTATTTAAAGTAGTACAAATATATTGAATGGCGCGTATATTTGTGTATATATCTTCTATAGACGTGTATATTTAATGTATACATGTGTATATATTTTATAAATTAGTATATAACTATATATATATTGTAGTATATGTTTTATTTAAAGTAGTACATATATACTGAATGGTGCGTGTATATGTGTATGTATCTTCTATAGACGTATATATTTAATGTATTCATGTGTATATATTTTATAAATTAGTATATAACTATATAACTATATAAATATAAATATATACATATATATATATATATATATATATATATATTATAGCATATGTTTTACTTAAAGTAGTACATATATATTGAATGGTGCGTATATTTGTGTATTTATCTTCTATAGACGTGTATATTTAATGTATGATGTGTATATGTTTTATAAATTAGTATATAACTATATATATTGTAGTGTATATGTGTATATATCTTCTATAGACGTATATATTTAATATATGCATGTGTATATGTTGTATGAATTAGTATATAGCTATATATATATTGTACTATATATATATATATTGTTGTATATGTTTTACTTAAAGTAGTACATATATATTGAATGATGCATATATATGTGTATAAATCTTCTAAAGACGTATATATTTAACGTATACATTTGGATATGTTTTATAAATTAGTATATAACTATATATATATATTGTAGATTTGTAGTATATTTTTTATTTAAAGTAGTACATATATAATATATTGAATGGTGGTATATATGTGTATATATTTTCTAAAGTAGTATATATTTAACGTATACATGTGTATGTGTTTTATAAATTAGTATATAACTATATACATATATATATATATATTGTAGTTTATGTTTTATTAAAAGTAGTACATATATATTGAATGGTGTGTATATATGCGTATATATCTTCTATAAACTTATATATTTAACGTATAAATGTGTATATATTTTATAAATTAGTATATAACTATATATATATATATATATATATTATAGTTTATATATATATTGTACTATTGTAGTATATGTTTTATTTAAAGTAGTACGTATAGTCGCATATATTGAATGGTAATTGTGTATATATTTTTTAAAAAATATATAGTGTATATTGGAGTGTATATAATTATAGTATATATAGTGTATATTGAATTTTCTTTTTTGTTTTTAAACGGGTTTGACCAGTTTTTTAACCGGGTTGGCTTAAGTGGGCCGGGTCAGGACTGTTTTTAAAATTTTTACTGTTGAACCCGGACCCGGCCCACTTAACCCCAACCCGGCCTGGCCCACCAACCCGGCTAACTTTCACGGGCCGGTTTCGGGTTGGCTCGAACCGGCCCACTTAACAACCTTAACCTAAAATCCTAAATTACGCCCTTTAAAAGGCATCTTCAAATATCTCTTATATAATTCCATAAACTCATGGAATATCTTCTTATAATCAAATACATCAAGAAGATTCACAAATTCTTCCTTTTCATGGAGATCAAATTCAAAATTCCTACGTTTTCATGGAGATCAAATTCAAAATTCTACGCCACTAACAAGCCTCAAATTATGGAGAAAATCAAGGGAGGAATAGATTGGGAAGCTACTATTCCTATTGTTGTGTTTGATGCAAAGACCCTTCCACCCATCATGTATTGGGAACTATGGAAAGGCCAGGTGTAGTAGTAGCAAACATGAAACCATCAAACCCTTTGTATTGTTCCCTAAAACTGACATTCTTAACACTATATATCATGCAGATCACCAAAAATAAAAAAAAATAAAAAAATTCCGCAGTGCAAGGCCGGGGGGTCTCGGAGGGACTTTTAGCTTTGGCATCCAGGTAGGCTAGGCTTATTCTGTCCCTAGATTGAGTTTATTTATGGTGATTGTGTGCTATTATGCTAGTTTTGGATAGGTAGTTGTAACCTGCTGGGTATCGTTTGAAATATTTCATGCTTAGTTATATGTTTAGGGCTCCGTTCTGCTAAATTTCGATCCCGTTTATCCCTTAGTATAGTGTAATGTTTATGAATTTAGGGCGTGGTATTAAGCCGGGAAACCTTGGATTCATATATCCCTTTTTAACGAAGTTATGTGAATGTTTATTTAAATGTATTTCAATTACGGTTCAGGATCAGCATATACTTTGTTTCTGTCATTTATTGAGATTTTTGTCACCACTTTAATATCAGTTACGGTATGATTTGAATTTTAATTTTACAGTTGAGTATGGTTACTCTTGTTCATTCTTTATCTCGAAGATGATACATGGTACAGGTAATAATGGACTACAATGGTGTGCTAACAATGACATCCTCTTAGACAAATGGAAGATTAAAACAATATTTCTTTTATTCCTTGGCATACTTGACACTTCAACAATGTCGTGGGAAGATTAAAATTAAACCAAACCAATAGAATTTATCATGGTTAAGTGATTTAACGAGGTAAAATAATAGATGTTAACTAACTGTGATTAAGTAAAATGAACTCTTAACCCCAAACACATAATGTGCGTGTATTGACTTGTCGTATACACTTGGTGTAGGTAAGTTTTACCCATGTTTCCTCATTTTTATGCATGCTTTCCCAATAGCAATGTATTTTCAATATATACATATATATATATATATATATATATAGTTTGAAAGACTTGTTGAAATTGATTTGCTATGATATATAGTTTGAAAGGCTTGTTGAAATTGATTCGCTAAAGATATGTTGAGTACTATAAAATATAAATAACATGAAAAGATGATTATTTTATTTGCTTCATTATTCAGTACACATCACAATCACAATCACAACTGAAATATTATTCATCTTTCTATTACACATTAAACTTTATTCCAAAGCTTGACATAGATATATTATATTAAACTAGTTGGGTTGAAGCTTTTCTCCAGTTGTTTGAAGAGCCTACACAAAAATAAAAAAGGAAATTACCATAGTTTAGTCTAATATATATCTGGAAAGTAGATCAAAACCTACGTGGAAGATTTTAAATTAATTTTCAAATATAAAATGAAACCTTTATAATTTACAAGTTACTCATATTATTGTATTCTATTTTAGGTTATTGGTCTAATTTATAATGGTACATAATAAACTCTTGTATATTCATCCTTTATATATAATTCGAGAAGAGCACATACCTGGAGAGCCGGAGTTAAAGGACGAGGAACAATAATATTTTGAATACGACAATTTTTGTTCTTGACAACAGTAGATGGACAATTCTCAAAATTATTTGCATTTTTGTCGTAGCAAAATGTAATTTCATTTAAAAAAGCAGGTTTAGATCCCCCATTTTCTTTGCAAGTGAAGAACACATCTTTGTTGTTGGATACTTGTTTGAATGACGCCAAGATTTCATCTTTTTGGTAAATAGCAGTGTCACAAGGGACAATTCCATCTGATTCTATTAAGTGTTTTTGTAATAAATCTCCAATTTTATTAGACAATTCTATAGCTTTGTTGAAATAGTTTGTTGGATCTTGATCAAAAACTTGGTTGAAGCATCCATATGTTCTCCAAGCATCCTTCCATATGTCTGTGTTTTCTTTTTTATTTTGGAGAGATGGCCAAAATTTGTCAAGCTTTGTAACCAGTTCATTAGTAAACTGTCACGCACAAAAAAATTGATTTGCTTAGAATATCATCAATAACAGTACATATAATATACATATATGTGGTGTCTGATATCTACATAGGATCCAATTAATTCATATTATATCCACCTAAAACTTGTTAAAGGGGGAAAGGACATATTCTGTCAGAATTTTTTTCATGTCCAAAGCTCGATAACTCAAGATTAAAGAACAAGAAATTTATGAACATTTAGTTAAGTAAATATACAACAACAACATATTCAATGAAATTACACAAGTAAGGTTAGAGGAGTTTAAGGTATACACACACAAGGTCAGAGGAGTTTAAGGTATACACACACCTTATCAATACCTCGAAAAAATAGAAAGGTTTTTTCTGAAAGGTTCTCAATTCAACTGAATAATTAGATACTATAATTGTTACTAATAATAATTATTTTTTTTTTAAAAAACATACCAGTTTGGTCCAATCAGGTTTATTTTTGCAAGTAGGTTTGACTTCATTTCCATTGGAATCTGTTCCCAAAAATTTAGCCAAAGTGAATTTTAGAGGACGTTTACTTTTGCAATTTAGGCTTTGAGCTTTACAGTAAGTTTCTGGCCATCTATAAACAAATTGTGTTTGTGTTATAGTTTGTGAACAAACAGAAATGAAAAATAGTGAGAGAGTGAGAAGCAAAAGAGAAATTAAGTTCTTCATCTTCATATATCTTGGTAAATAATAGTATGATAATAAAGAGAATTTATAGATTGTTTATAATGAGGTTTTGCTTCAATTTGTGGCTTTTAAAATCTTTTTTTTTTGGAAGTTTACTTGGAAATTAAAGGTGGTTCGATGTTGCTTGGACTTTTAAAAAATGTAGATGGGTGCATATTGAATTCTCCAAAAATAGTGTATTTTTGAAGAATTCGATACCAGTGCGTAGTGGCGGAGCCAAGATTTTCATTGACGGGGTTCAAAAATAAATATTCGAATTAAATGAAGGAGGTTCAACATCTACTATATATGCATAAAAAATATTTTTAACTACGTAAAAATAGTATAATTTTTCATCAAACGGTCGAGCAAAGATAGCTCCTCCACTGCAAGTGCAGAAATATTTTTAAAGAATCCGAACAACTTAGTCGTAGCCAGCGTAGGAACAATGGCAAGAATTTCGTTATGTGATAAGAAGATGAGTATAATTAAGTTACAAATATGTTAGGTAAGATTATGTATAATTTACGTAATATGGTCCAGCCCTTTTCTGAATCTCGCACTATAAACCCGATATTATTCTAGCTATATTTTTAATATAGTAAAGAAATAGCAGCAGACAAGTACTACTGTAGTAGAAACTTACTGAGTTTATGAATAAAATATTTTTTCTCCAAATAATTAATATAAAAGCTTTTATGATCTTGATTGAGAATTTCATAATTTTAACTGTCGAAAACAATAATAACATATCAATTATATTTTCATAAAATGACTTCTGGGAATGGTGAGTGTACGCAGAGTACCACTACCTCGAAGGTGAGGTATAAAGGTTGTTTCTAATAGTCATCCAACTCAAAGAAATAAAACAGTTCATAAAAGACATAGTATAAGAACAATAGGTATTAACACAATAATAATAATAATAATAATAATAAAACTACCACAAAGTAATACTCTAATTGATCTATCTGAAACAAGTCAGGGGTGGCTTAAGGATAATGCTAGTAAAACGTCTGCTTTAGGCCCCCAAAAAACTTAATATGAATTTTATGATTTTAATTTCACTTCAAATAGTATTAAAGTTTGAAAAATATAAAAGATATAACATTTAAATTAATAAAAAAAAGAAAGAAGAACTATCTATTGTTTATTAAAAATATTTTAGAATTTTTTATCGAATCTTGATATTAATAAAGTTTTTACAATAATATTCAAGGTAATGTATTACAAACAAATGACTAATATCTTATTAATTAAAATTAGTCCTTATTTTTATAAATAATAATATTACTATGTTCTAAGAATACTACACTAAAAAAAGTAGTACGTAAGAATAAAAAAATAACTCTAAATTATTGATAATATTTTTATTACGTGCATATATTTAAGGCCTCGTATTAAAATTTGATTTTGTGCTACTAATTTTATTGAAATGGCCTTGAAACAAATGAATCAACAATTAGGAGGTGTTGGTGTCAAGTGTAATGATAGTCGGAGACAAATATTTTAGCAAAATTAGATGTTGAAGATAAAGTGTATGAACGGTACGTATTGAGAGATAAATTTTTCGATGTATTGAGAGATAAGTTTTTCGATAAAGGGTAGGTTGATTGTTTACCTTAATATCTTTTCAAAGAAAAAAATTATATAATATATAAGTAATCTACTCAAAATTATACTATTCATTTAAAAAATAATTATGATCCAGAGTTCATGATAAAAATACTGTCCTATTTTTATGGGACCACACCATAAGATAAGTTTTTCGATAAAAGGGTAGGTTGATTGTTTTGTCCTTATATCTTTTGAAATGAAATTTTTTTTGATTTGTTTGAAGTGCTTGTCATTCACGTGAAAATGAATTTATCTTTTGGTGTACAATTATTAATTGCTTTCTTAATTTTCTCTATGAAAAAACGTGTTATTATTTAATCATGTAAGAAAACAAAAGTTCAATTGATTCACTAGGACTAGGAAGATATTGAAGTATATGTTAAGGATAAGAGTTGTCTTTGTTTTGATCAAAAAATTACTAAATTTAAGTTGTAAAATGATTTTTTTTTTGCAAAAATACAAAATAAAATCATGTGCGGTACATAGAGATAACGTGGTCTAATTGTCATGATTCGAGTCGGGCCCTGATCATAACGAGCATCCCGAACCATGAAGACCCGATCGCTCTTCTATATTTGATAATCATGCACAATATTCATATAATATAAGAAAATTTGCAGAAAACTACACATGACAGAACCATGGTAAATCTCATAAACTTGAACAATTTGAAAAGGAAATTCTGGATATTTTAAACATGTGACAACCGTCTGCAAAATCTCTAACATTATAATATCCATCATAAATCTGAAAAAAAAACTGGGACAAGACCCCCAGTCAGACTATAAACCAAATAAATGATAATATTATATAAACCTGACCTTCCGGACTAGGGGAGAGCCACCAACTGCAATTCTCAGATATACCGATCTACTGCTTAGTGGGACCCTGAGACTGTGCCTCAGATCCTGAAATATAGGGGGTCAATATAATTGTACTGGTACGCAGAGCAATCCAAAATAATATATTTATATATAACATAAGTGAGAACAATTCATAAAACATTTTACACATATTATATATGAAAACACATGGGCACACTTTAAAGACTTTGAAACATTTCTTTGAAAACTACGACTCACTCTTTATCTTACTTCTGAGTTAGGTGGTACACCCTACATATCTGAAAGTATCCCACGGGCTATATGGGATCCGCCCTTAACTCGGAGGCCAAAACTCCAATCCAAGTTTGCCGCAAGGGTTGGAGTATCTGGATTTGATACGCCACAGGGCACTAGGCCATTGTATAATTCCTCTTTGGGGACATAATAAACCCGTATCTGCAAAACATGATTCCGAAAAATAAATTGTATGACTCATGCCTACTTCGGGTAACCACCTAACTCTCTTTAAGCCTATTTTTAACTCTTTAAGTCATGCATTCTATGAAATCAAAATCTGAAAATCTTACTCTGGTATGACATTCATCTGATTGGTGTCGTCATACCAAGACTTGCAAGTCATATCTCAAAGCCATAAAATATCAAGTTACAACTTTTTCAAACAAAATAATGTTTAGACCACCAAATCAATTAAACAATGCAAGAGAGTTCTTATTTTTAAAACACGTTTCAAACTATGCAGAGATTCTCCCTTTTCAACATTTCATCAAACATGTGGTAGTCAAGTATTTTGTGAAAAACCATGCAACTCGTTAAAATCATCACTTCTCCTTTATATAAATAAGAAACCAACCCCCTCTCCTCAGTTCATAACAAAAGACAAGTCTGTTAGAGCATGCAGAGTTTGATGATAGACATGAGAATGAAACATATGGTAAAAGCTGTTCCATCCAACTGAACCAAGGTCAGCTGCAGATAAGTTATTGATATGATAACCTAGCGTATAAACAAAAGTGGATAACATTTATCACATTAGAAGTTGAGTTGAAAAAGAAGACTTGAAGAAGTTGAGTTGAAAAAAAAGAAGTGCAGAAGTTGAGTTGAACAAGAAGTCCTGAAGAAAGAGAAAAAAGGAATCCTATTAAAGAAGAAGAGTGGGGCGACAACAAGTAGCAGAAAACTATATGGAGTCCTATTGAATATAGAAGTTGATATCAATTGAAGGACTCCATGATGTGGGTACTTAAATACAAGAAGTGAATTCAAAATCACCAACTCAAGCACTGAAAAGTATATCAACAATCAGCATTTTAGTTCTCATACTTGAAGAAGAACCTGATCTCTTACTTATCAAATTGTAGAATTTGTATAGTGAGTAGGTTATTTGAGTTGTAATGAGTCAATGTTTTAGTCTCAGTGATCTATAAACTGAGTTAGGAATTGTGTCTTCAAGTTTGGGAACTCAAAGACTTGGAAACACTTATCTTGGTAAGATTTGTGTTTTTGTAGTGATAGGAGTTAGAAATTTTAAGTCCAAGTTAACAAGAAGTCTTGTAATTCTGTTGATTGTTGAGGCTCAAGTATTATAGTGAAGTTGGGTTAAATCCTATAGATACACAGGTCATGATTTTTTACACCTTTCTTAAGCCAGGTGTTTTCCACGTAAAAATACTGTGTTCAGTATTTACTTCTGTGAACCACGTTTACTTACTTGTTCCATAGATAGGCAATTAGTAGGGCTTGTACTATAACAAGTGGTATCAAAGCGAGGTTGTCTTAAATAAGGCTAGTACCTAAGAAAAGATCAATATGATGAATTCTGCACCTCCTACTGGTCACAGTGAAGGTCAGTCAGCTACTAGACCTCCACTTTTTGATGGCTCTCATTTTATCTAGTGGAAAGCAAGGATGGAGATGTTTATTCAAGGGGAAGATTATGAATTATGGGGTAGAATTACTGATGGTCCCACTATACCAATGAAGACGGTTGATGGTGAACAAGTTAAGAAAGTAAGGAATGAATTTACTCTTGATGACTTGTTGGCTTTGAAGAAAAATGCAAAGGCCAAGAACATCTTGGTCTGTGGACTAGGACCTGCTGAATACAACAGGGTATCCACCTGCACTACTGCTAAGCAAATTTGGGACGCACTGGTAAATGCTCATGAAGGCACGTCTCAAGTAAGAAAATTCAGGATCTCTCTTCTTTTCATTGAGTATGAGGCATTCAAAATAAAGAAAAATGAAACCTTGCATAAAATGATGACAAGGCTTACCACTTTAACAAATGAGTTGAATTTCTTAGGAAAAGTCATCTCTGAGGAAGAACAAGTTGAAAAGGTTCTGAGGGTATTACCTAAATCAAAATAGAATGTCAAGGCGACTGCAATCAGAGAGGCTAATAAGGATCTTGAAGGTATGACAATAGATGAACAAGTAGGGAACCTAAGGACTTATGAAATGAAAGTTGATGGAGTCAAAGAACGAGCATCTCCTGAGAAAATCTTAGCATTGAAATCTTCTGATAGTGATGAGGAATTTGAACTTTATAAAGAGCAAGTTGCCTTCATAACTAAGAACTTCAGCAAATTCTTCAAAAAGAAGAAGGGAACAGGTACTAAGAAATATTTCAATGACAATCCAAATGGGTGCTACAAATGTGGTAAAACTGATCATCAGATTAGGGACTTTCCAGTCTGGGAAATAGAATGGAAGAAGGAAAGGGCTAAAAAGAAGTTGAAGGTAAAAAGGAAGGAGGAGCATGCTATAATAACAGCTTGGGAATCTGATTCAGTTGAAGATGAAGTTGATAAAACTGCATTCATGGCCCTTGGGGATTCAGATCTGGATGAAGAAGATGAGGATTCTGAGGTAAGTATACTTGAACTCAAAGAAAAATTGAAATTGTTCTCAAAGCCAAAACTTATTTCCTTGATGAGTGCATTGATTGATGATTTCCATTAGTTAACTTCTAATAGGGATAAATTGTTCAACAGTCTAGCAAGTCTTAAATTTGATCTCATCGATTTAAAGGCTTGCTCAAATACAGATACAGTTGACAAGGAAAATTGCAGTCTCAAGAAATAGGTTGCAGAACTTGAGATTTCAAATAACAATCTTAGGTCTGAAGTTTTCAAATTAACTCTCACTGAAAATGGGAAGAAGGCCATGAGTAAAGAACAAGAAGATGTTGAACTTGAGCTTGTTAAATACAAACAAGAATGCCATGATTTAACTAAAAAATGAATAAGTTGAGTTAGTAAATCACAAAACTAAAATTGGATCTTGAAAGGGCAAATAGATGAACAAACTCCTCTAGAATTGTTCACAAATTAAGTGAAAAAAATTTCAATGAAAAGACAGGTTTGGAATTTCACAAACGTTTTGATGATCCAAAAGATTTATGTTACATTTGTGGAAACCTTATACATTCCACCACTGAATATCCAGTAGCTACAAAAAGCAGATTAAACAGTCAAAATCTGGCTAACAGATCTTCTCAGATCAAAAGGAATAAAACCAGTTCTGGTCAGAGAAATAGGTTGAACTACGTGTTGCCTGCATGGACTAAGAGAATTTTAATTCATCCTTTCACTCATAAAACAGGACCCAAGCTTTTCTGGGTTCCTAAGGTTAACCTTTGAATTCTTTTTGCAGGAGAAAGTGAAAGGAAGCAAAAGGCACTGGTATTTAGACAGTGCTTGCTCAAGACACATGACTGGGGATAAGAAAAAGTTACTTTTACTATCCAAAATAAATGAAGGAGAAGTTTCCTTTGGTGATGGAAAAAGAGAATCATAACTGGAATTGGAAAGATTGGCTCATTAGAGTCAAAAGCATTGGAGGATGTCTATCTTGTAGAAGGATTAAAGTATAATCTGCTGAGCATCTCACAGCTGTGTGATAAAGGTAATAAAATTGTTTTTACAGCTGCAGGAGTCAAGGTAAAAAAGATGGATACTAAAGAGGTTGTGCTCACTACAAAGAGATATAAAAATGTATACAAAGCTGACATCATGAAACAACCAGGACCTGAACTGACTTGTCTGAGTGCTATAGAAAATGATCCCCTCCTTTGGCACAGAAGACTTGGTCATGCAAGTCTGAAACAACTAAACATACTTTCATTCAAAGACATGGTATTGGGATTATCCAAGACCAAGTTCAAGGAAGAAAAGCTATGTAGTGCGTGTGTAAGAAGGGAAGCAGGTAAGATCCCCTTTTAAGTCCAATAACCATGTTAGCACAACCAAGTGCCTTGACCTGGTTCATGTAGACTTATGTGAACCCATGAAAATTTAAAGCAGAGGTGGAAAAAGGAAGAAAATGATGCTGAGGAACAGGTTGCACAACATATTTCATTGACTGAAGCTATCAAAGTTGAAGGCACTTCAATAGGGGGAACTGAAATTGAAGGCACAATGACAAGGGGAACTAAGCCACCAACTACCACAGATCAAAATATTGTCAGTGATCCTAGTGGCTCACTAGGCTTGATTCCAAAAGGGTACAAATATCAAGGATCACATCCCATGGAAAATGTTCTCACTGAACTCACCTCTGGGATTACTACAAGATATGGACTGAGAAGTATGTATGATTTCAAGTAATTCCTATCATAAATAGAGCCAAAGAAGATAACTAAAACATTGCTTGATGTTGATTCGATCATAGCTATGCAAGAAGAACTGAACCAGTTTGAAAGGAGCAAAGTATGGCACTTGGTTACACCTTACAAAGATAGATTAGTAATTGGAACTAAGTGGGTGTACAGGAACAATGTTGATTAGCATGAAACAGTCACAAGAAACAAGGCAAGGTTGGTGGTCCAAGGATATAACCAAGAGGAAGAAATCGACTTTGATGAGACTTTTTCTCTTGTAGCAAGATTGGAAGCTATAAGATTACTTGTTGCATTTGCTACCTACAAAGAGTTTATACTATATCAGATGGATGTGAAGAGTGTATTTCTGAATGGGTTTCTCAAAGAGGAGGTTTATGTCAAGCAACCCCCAGAATTAGAAAGAAAAAAGTTTCCTGATCATGTGTATAAATTGGATAAAACTTTGTATGGGCTGAAACAAGCACCTAGAGCTTGGTATGAGAGATTGTCAAAGTTTCTATTGGAGAATGGTTATTCCAGAGGTAAAATTGATAATACCCTATTCTTAAAAACCAATGGAAAGGATTTGTTAGTTGTGCAGGTATATGTGGATGACATTATATTTGGATCAACCAATATGAATATGACTCATTAATTTGCAAAACTCATGAGTAGTGAATTTGAGATGAGCATGATGGGAGAACTAAATCATTTTTTGGGTTAACAAATAAGACAATCAGTATCAGGGACAATGCTCCGCCAACAAAAGTATGTCAAAGAATTTCTCAAAAGATTTTCCATGGAAGAAGTAAAGGAGATCAGTACTCCTATTACCACTGCCACAAAGCTGGACATAGATGAAACAGGTTCAGATGTAGAGAAAAAGATGTATAGAGGTATGATAGGGTCACTCCTGTACCTCACTGCAAGCAGGCTATTGTGTTTAGTGTAGGGCTATATGCCAGGTTTCAAGCTAAGCCTAAGGAATCACATCTAAAACCAGTGAAAAGAATCTTTAGATACTTGAAAGGAACAAGTGATCTTGGATTATGGTATCCCAAAGGTAGTAACTTTTATTTGGTAGGATATTCTGACGTTGATTATGCAGGATATCTGGTGGATAGGAAAAGCACTACAGGTATGGCACACTTCTTGGGATTATGTTTAATTACCTGATCCATAAAGAAGCAAAATTCAGTTGCTTTGTCCACTGACAAGGCTGAATATATAGTTGCTGGGTCTTGCTGTGCTCATTTGTTGTGGATTAAACAACAACTTATGGATTTTGGTATAGATGTTGGTTGTGTTTCCATTTTTTGTGATAATACAAGTGCCATTAACATAGCTAAAAATCCTGTTCAACATAAAATAACCAAGCATATTAATGACATCACTTTCTTAGAGATAATATTGAAAAAGGTAATGTATCAATTATGTTTTGTTCAACTGCGGAATAAATTGCTTACATATTTACTAAGGCCTTGAGTAGAGAGCATTTTGAAAGAAACAAGTTAGCTTTGGGGATGATTAAAATTGTATAAATCTCCCCCAATGATTGATTAGAAAAGACTGTACTTAAGTGGTAGTTGATTAATTCAGTCTTACATATTTAGTTGTGTATCCTAATTCCAAGGTTTTAGAGTAAATAAACTCAACTATGTGTTGATTCTGCAGATAGGAAGAGCCATCAAAGCAAATTTTGACCACTGTTTACACAGTTCAGGTATGATTTTCACTTGTTCATGAGTGCATTAGAGAGAAACAAGTTTTTTTCTTGGTCCATTCCATTATACTTAAACCGCCAAAAATCCAAAAGTCATCTGCCTTAAAAAGCTGCCAGCCCTTTCCTATCAGTTCAGACCCATTCATCATTAGGGTTCTATCCAAATCCTTTCCTCACACGACTCAACTTCCTCAAAATCTTTATTAAATAAGCATCCTTTTTCCCTCTCCTTATTATTCCCTCTATACCTTCTTTAAAATAATACAAAAACTTTCTAACTCATCAGCCATGGATTCTTCATCATCTTCTTCATCTTCTTCACCTGAATCCGCCACAAACACTTTCACCTCCATTGTCATCCACCCAAACATCACCTTACCTCCGTTAATTCCACCTTAAATCACCCAAAAATTCTTTGATTTTTCTACGTTCAGAAACTTCCCTAATCCTTTTACATATTTTTCTCCAAATACCTCATTCCATTCTAACCCGTCAGTTTCTCCACCAATTCCACTTCAAATTATTGATCAAGATGATGAACCCATTGCAAATATCATCCCTCAAAGGTCTAGATCCTTTCTAAAATGAAAACCCTCTTCTGTTGTCATTGATGTAGATGAATCTACTTCAGTTAAGCCTTGTTCTGTAGTTATTTCTCCTTGCATTCCTCTTACTTGAGGAAAGAAAAAACAAAAAGTTGCTTTATTGGAAGAAGCACTTCATGCAAGTAAAAAGAAATGGGTTGCTCCTTCTGTTTCTCCACCTCTCAGTAATCCCTCTTCTTATATTCTCCTTCATTCTAAAAGAAAATGGAAGCATATTATTGCCAAAACCCCAAAGTCCTCTTTTACATCTATCTTTCCATCCCAACCCACTTCCAAAACTTCTTCATCCTCAAAATCTACGGAGAAAGCTTTTCCTAAGAAAGCCTCCACTATTAAAGGATCCCCTTCCACCAGAGGCTCTTCAAAATCATCTTCTCGTCTGGAGAAACAAGTATCCCAACCTGTTCTTTATAATTCCTTAGGTTTAGATTCTGATTTTCTTCCTGATATCCCTCATACTTCCTCTACTCAACCTGATCCAGATTTTGACTATGATGTTGTCTTTGATACTCCTGCTGACAAGGCCTTCCTGTCAGCTCAAGTTCTTCACTTTCAAAAATGTAAGTTGGCTAGGGGTAGAGTTGTCACTGGTTTTGGGGGTCCTGATATGGATGTGTTTCTCACTAAACTGAATGCTCAGGGGTGGTCACACCTATTTCTTCAAGGTGATTATCAAAGGAAGTTTGGGAAAGCTGAAGTGTATGAATTTTACACTAATGGAGTTGTTGTTGGGGAGATGTTCTCCATCACTATTCATGGTAAAACCATAAATCTTTACCCTGTTGATCTGAGTAGAATTTTACGTGTTCCTACTAGGGGTTGGGGTCATTATGTGAAAGGTGCTTGGCCTCCTCTTGATAACCTTCTTTCAGCTATTGATATTTCTAGAAAATTCTCTAAAAATCCTTCCCTTTTAACTCATAGAAGAGTTCTCAAGAATGAGATATCTCCTCTCCACCAGTTTTATTTTGATGTGGTTCACAAAATGATCCTTTCTAGATAGAAAAGGAGAACTGTAGTAGATTTTCTTGATCTCACCCTGATGGAATTGCTAGACTCTCAGACTCTGATTGATCTTCCTACACTCATCATTAAGCACATGAAAAGGGTTTTAATTCAAGATGCAAATGACCATGCTTTACCATATGAGTTCTGGCTTGCCCCTATTTTTGAGGACTTTCATATTCCTGTCAAAGTATGGTCATTGCAGACCACAAAGGATGTCATTGGGTCTATGAAACATGCTATGTTTCCTACTTCTATGAGGAGTGCTGATAATCTTATGCAAAGGCTGAGGAATGCTCTTGTTGCCAAGCAAAGTAAGGTGGATGTGGCACAAGCTGCATTGGAAGTTGCTCAGGCTACTCATGAGGAGGAGAAACAGGTCTTTCAAGCTCAAATTGCCTCCCTCATAGCCCTTTTGGAAAAGGAAAGAGCTGAAAATACAGATATCATTAAGAAGCTGACCTCCTTTATTCCTTCTTCCTCATCCACTTAAGCCCTTTTAGTATCCTTAGGCATCTTTCATTTTTACTTTTTGGTTAAGCTGGTTCTCTCTTATTATTTATTATGGGTTGTGATCATTGTATTCTGATCTATCAATGAAATGGTCTCTTTTTATTTTTTTTGTGGCTCACTTCTGTGTTATTGATACATTGCTTGTTCTTTTTGCTCTAAAGTCTTCATGTTTTAGTGATAGCCCCAGTGGCCATGAATTATAGTACTTGTTTCACTAATTGGTCCAGTTTTTCGATGATGTCAAAAGGGAGAACGACAGATTATACAATGCTAATAACTCAATTGACTAATCTGTGTTTAATTCTTTCTTTACTTAACTTCTTGGTGAGTATGTCAGGTTTGTGGTATTATACTGCTATGTTTGTCATCATAAATAAGGGGGAAATTGTTAGAGCATGTGGAGTTTTGATGATAGACGTGAGAATGAAACATGTGGTAAAAGCTGTTCCATCCAACTGAACCAAGGTCAGCTGCAGATAAGTTATTGATACGATAACTTGGCATACAAATAAAAGTGGATAATATTTATCACATTAGAAGTTGAGTTGAAAAAGAAGAGTTGAAGAAGTTGAGTTGAAAAAGAAGAAGTGCAGAAGTTAAGTTAAACAACAAGTCCTGAAGAAAGAGAAAATGAAAATCCTATTGAAAGAAGAGACGGGAAACAACAAGTAGAAGAAAACTATCAGGAGTCCTATTGAATATAGAAGTTGATATCAATTGATGGAATCCATGACGTGGGTGCTTAAATACAAGAAACGAATTCAAAAGCACCAACTCAAGCACTGAAAAACATATCAACAATCAGCATTTCAGTTCTCTTACTTGAAGAAGAACCTGATCTTTTACTTAGATAGTTGTAGAATTTGTGTAGTGAGTAGGTTCTTTGAGTTGTAATGAGTCAATGTTCTAGTCTCAGTGATCTATAAACTGAGTTAGGAATTGTGTCTTCAAGATTGGGAACACTTATCTTGGGAAGATTTGTGTTTTTGTAGTGATAGGAGTTAGAAGTTTTAATTCCTAGTTAACAAGAAGTCTTGTAATTCTGTTGATTGTTGAGACTCAAGTATTATAGTGAAGTTGGGTTAAATCCTGTAGAGGTATAGGTCGTGGTTTTTTACACCTTTCTTAAGCCAGGTGTTTTCCATGTAAAAGCACTGTGTTCAGTATTTACTTCTGTGAACCACGTTTACTTACTTGTTCCACAGATTGGCAATTAGTAGGGCTCGTACTCTAAAAAAGTGTCAAACAACATTAAACACAATTGTATCCTGATTTTCGATATGCATTTGAAATAATTTATACCATATGGAAACAATGGGGATTCATAGAAAGAAAGGGTTTCTATATGTTCGTGCTCTCAATTCAATCTTCAAATACAATTATATACATACTTGTATACGAATGCAAATCAAATTTAGGAGAAAGGCCCCAAGACCAAAACATTATATCATTGAAAGAATTAAAAATACATGATCTTTAATATAATTCAAAACCCTTCATGAACTCATGATTTCTCAACATTCAATCGTTATTAAAAACATTTTTCACCATGTCCATGTAGTTTAGGAAAACCCACGTACCTTATATTACTTAGTTTAAAGAGTAGAACTCGAATCTTGATTTGTTTCTTGGAAATCTTGGACTTAAGAGTTTGATTCTTGATGTTGAAAGAACCCTAGTTTCTATCTTGTTCTTGAGAGTGGAGAGGATTTAATATGTTGTAAAATTGATAGTGGTTGAGTAAATGACGTTTAGGGTGTAATTTAATTCATGTGAGAGTTTTCTAGGAAGGAAATGTACCAAAATACCCCGTTAAAAATGTCTCTTTTGTGCGATTCGGCCTCGGCTGACAGTCTGGGTGACGGACCGTCACTCTGGTGATTGACCGTCACTCCAATCATAAATTAATGGCCAGAAATTGACCTTACCATTTGAGGTTGATGGTCAGGCTTGACGGGCCTCCACTGGCTTAACGGTCCGTTAGTCTGGCCGTCACACCTCGACAGACTGACACCTCTCAGAAAAACGGGTAGAACTTTTTACTCTGATATCGGATTAAGACGAAATCAGTGGCGTTGGAAAGAAGACTCAAATAAATTTCATTTGATATATAGTATCCCTCCTAATATGTTATATACCATAATTTATGGTCGATCAAAGTTTAGACGTTCATCAAAACTTAATCGATAGAATAGTTTTCAACTCGTCTTTGAGTTTGGGGATTTTTGTGACCTCAATTCATATTCAAAGGTATTCACACACTATAATCAACAAACATATATTAACAAAGAATCATTGGGTTCGGGTCTATATGCCTAGAAAGGATGTTTTAAACTTTAGCCCGAAAATGCGGTGTGTTACATTATCTTCCCCTTTGGATCATTCGTCCCCGAATGATAGGTAGAGAATTTTTGAAGCTCTAAAAGTGTAGAATAAGAAACATAACATCTTATTGAACATTTTTCCTCAACAAAATTTGTGAAGGCATCCAACGAGCTTCACTATAACCCTTAGGGAAAAGTGTAAGCACGAAACATGAGATAACAAAACTTGACGTCGACATGATCTTGGCATGTGTTTTAGGCACATGATCAAAATATTGTAAGACATGAATTTTCCTAAGAATCCTCGGCCTGATTAAGATTAGTACAAGACATGAGATAAGATTCTTGCGGGACATAAGAATAGAAATATTCTCCATCTTACAAGATACAATGAAAAGACTTAAACTTATAGACACGACTTGTCTACGCCCCAAACAATAAATTACATGCCTCATCATTTTCAAATGACAATTCTCTCAATACACATCTAACCACATGAGTTTGAGTCCCACTATATAATACTCTTATGTTGAAGCCTAACTCGGAGAAAAAAGGTGCTAGTTTAAGCTATGTGATATAAAACTAAGTGTGTATCAAGAGATTCAAGCCAACACAAGAAGCAACAATAAGAACAACAAAGTGCTAGTGAATCGAAAGAGGCCACACACGGCTTCACTAGGCTTCAACACTTGTTTTGACTAGAAAAATGATTTTACAACAACAACAACAAATGACAATTTTGCTAGTGAATCAAAAGAGCCCCACATGGCTTCACTAGACTTTTAGATTCAACAACATAATGTTATCAAGATTACAAAAGGTATATAAACTTGACATACAATATTGAATAATCTAAGAACCCTAACAATGAGAAAGGACACTAATACTAATGAATATCAACACCAAATTCTTACTTGAACCAAGAGGAACTCAAGAACCCCAAGACCCTATTTTCTAGCCAAGATCCAACACTAGTATCACTCTACTAGTGAGCTTTTGATTTTGGCCTCTCCAAAATGAGAAAGAGAAGTCACCAATATTACAAGTGTTTTGTTTCTTGAATAATAGGAATGAGCTAACTCCAAAAATAACCCTAACACTATCTATTTATAATAGTCCACAAAGGGAGATAACAAATGACCATCCTACCCTTGCAAAGGGGTGTCCTTGGAGTGTAAGTTTATTACACTTCAAGGCTCCTATTCACACTTAAAAACGTTTAATCCATTGGAAAGCTCAAGTACCAACTCACACACGACCATTTGCATGAACATAGCTTGGAGCTTTTGTAACTCCCAATGGCTACGTGTGAATGGTCGTGAACTTATTGGACATCTTGGTACACCCGTATCATCCTCTCCATCTTGAGTGGAATTTGACCTCAAATTTGACATTTGGTTATCCTCAACCGCATCCGCTAGAGAAAGATCACACACGTTGAAAGTGTTGTGCACTTGGTATTTCGGGGGAAGGTCAATCTTGTAGGCATTAACATTGATTCTTTTAAGTACTTGGAATGGACCATCACCCCTTGGCATCAATTTGGTCTTCATTTGAGATGGAAACTGATCCTTCCTAAGGTGCACCCACACCCAATCTCCCAGTTCAAGAATAAGTTACTTTATTCCTTTGTTTGCCCGCTTTGCAATCTCTTGATTTTTCTTCTCAAGTCGAAGCCGCACCTTCTCATGCAACTTTTTTATAAAATCCTCCCGCTTTCTTCCATCTAGTATAATCATAAGATCACTTGGCAAAGGAGTTAAATCAAAAGGGGTAAGGGGGTTGAGGCTGTATACACACTCAAAGAGAGTCATTCCCGTACTTGAGTGTATGACACGATTATAGGCAAACTAAATTAATGGTAGGTGTTCCTCCCAAGAAGTCAATTTTCCCTTAATCATGGAACGTAGCATAGCACCCAAAGTCCTATTTACTACTTCCTTTTGGCCATCGGTTTGTGCGTGGCAAGAAGTGGAGAACAACAACTTGGTACCAAGCCTACCCCATATGGACTTCCAAAAGTGACTTAGGAGCTTAGAGTCCCTATCACTCACAATGGTCCTCGAAACACCATGCAACTTGACAACATTATCAATAAACAAAAAGGTCATACTAGGTACATCATCACATTTAGAGCATGGAATAAAGTGTGCCATTTTAGAAAACCGATTAACCACAACAAAGATACTATCCCAACCTCTTCTAGTCCTTGGCAACCCTAACATAAAATCCATAGATATATCAAGCCAAGGATGTAAATGGGTGGGTAGCGGGGTGTACAATCCATGAGGTTGGAGCCAAGATTTGGCTCCTTTTTAATCTACACATTGGCCGCAAATCCTAGACATATCCTTGTGCATTTTTGGCCAATAGAATTGCTCCTCCAATATTCTAAGTGTCTTTTCGACCCCAAAGTGACCCATTAGACCACCAATGTGTGCTTCTCTCACGAAAAAATCTCTCCAAGAGCTAGAGGGTACACACAATCGCCTACCTTTAAACAAGTAACCGTCAAACTTGGCATAGGGATTTGAACCCCTACCTGAATCCCACTTGTCCCTACCCCATTCTTCGCATTCCCTATAGATAGGAGCAAAGTGAGGGTTCTCGGGATACAATTCCTTTAAGATCTCAAAACCCATCAATTTTGAAGACAAAGTAGACACAAGAACGTGTTTTTGAGACAAAGTATCGACAACCACATTTTCGTTACCCTTTTTATAATGAATAACATAAGGGAAAGTTTCAAGAAACTCAATCCACTTGGCATGCCGTTTGTTAAGCTTATCTTGTTCCCGAAGATGCTTCAAGGACTCATGGTCCATTTGGATCACGAATTCTTCAGGCCATAAATAATGTTGCCAAGTGGCCAAGGCTCTAATCAAGGCATACAACTCTAAATCGTACGTACAGTAGTTTAGAGTTGCTCCTATGAGATTTTCGCTAAAGTAGGCAATAAGCTTCAATTCTTGCATTAAAATCGCGCCTGTACCAACTTTGCTAGCATCACATTCAACCTCAAAAGTCTTGTCAAAATTCAGCAATTGTAACAAAGGGCATAACTTTCAAGTCCTTGAAGGACTTAGCTTGTTCATCTCCCCTCTTAAAAGGCCGATCCTTTTTAATCACTTTGGTCAAGGGGGCGGCAATGGTGCTAAATTCTTTGATAAAACGTCTATAAAAACTAGCCAACCCATGAAAGCTTCTCACTTCACCTATGGTTTTGGGAGTTGGCCAATTTTGGATAGCGTCAATCTTAGATTCATCCACTTCGACCCCTCTTGAGCTCACCACAAAATCGAGAAATACAATTTCTTGGACACCAAAAGAACACTTTTTTAAATTAGCATATAACTTCTCCTTTCGGAGGACATCAAACACACATTGTAAATGTTTTACATACTTATCTAAGGACCTACTATACACTAACACATCATCAAAGTAGACAACAACAAACTTTTTGATAAAAGGCTTCATTACATGATTCATTAGCCTCATGAAAGTACTTGGAGCGTTTGTTAGACCGAATGGCATAACCATCCATTCATAGAGACCAAATTTTGTCTTGAATGCGTTTTTCCATTCATTACCCGATTGCATACGGATTTGGTGAAAGCCACTCCTCAAATCAATTTTAGAAAACAAATACAAACCACTCAATTCATCAAGCATATCATCTATCCTAGGAATAGGGTGATGATATTTTACTGTTATCTTATTGATGGCTCAACAATCAATGCACATATGCCAAGTCCCATATTTTTTGGGAACTAGTAGCACCAGGACCGCGAAAGGGTTCATACTCTCCTTGATATACCCTTTATTGAGGAGTTTCTCAACTTGGCATTGTAATTCCTTGGTATCCATCGAGTTTCTCCTATAAGACAATTTGTTGGGCAATTATGATCCCGGCCCGAAATCTATTTGGTGCTCAATTCCTCGAAGTGAGGGCATCCCTTGTGGATGTTCTTTGGGAAAAACATCTTTATAATCCTGCAACACACAATAAATCAAAGAAGAAATAGAAAAATTAGTGGGGTTAGTGTTAAAACAATATGCCAAAAGAAGCATGGGTATCTCTTCATCATGAACCACGAAGAGCTCCTTATTTCTAACCAACATCACCATGTTTTATTTTCCCTTTGATGTTGAGGAAGGCCCGGATATGCCACTACCCCACCTACGGGTTCCCCCTCTTTTTCTTCATTTTTGGATTTCTTCCTATTTTCTTTCAATTCTCTCATCCTTTGATGAAACTCGTTCACTTGTGAAGGCAAAAATGGATGAAGTGTGACCTTTCGGCCATCCTTCTCAAGTGTATATCGATTAGAACTCCCATTATGTTTGGTAGACCTATCATATTTCCAAGGTCTACCTAACAACAAGTGACACGCTTGCATTGGTATTACGTCACAAAGTACTTCGTCATGGTAGTTTTCTACCTTAAATCATATCACACATTGCCTCATGACTTTCAATTCACCACATTCATTCAACCATTGCAACTTGTAAGGGATAGTATGAAGTGTAGTTGGCAATTTCAAGAAGTTCACCATAGCAACACTAACAACATTTTTACAACTACCACTATCTGTCACCAAAGTGCACACACTTCCCTTCACAAGGCATTTAGTATGGAATAGATTCTCCCGTTGGCTAGGATCATCTATCGACTTACTAATCATGGCACACCTCACTACAAATTTTGGAATCACCCACTCCCCTTCTGATGGATAAACATCCTCACAATCATCATTATCATCATCATTATGTGGCTCATTTTTGGGTTCCTCTCCATCTTGAGGCTTGGCATCATTCTCTCTTTTTTCAAGACCCACTTCCTCACCAAGGTAATACAATAACCATTCCCTTAGGATCACATTGCGTTGGTTTAGACATTCATTGGCTTTATATCCCCAACCTTGGCACTTGAAACATTGGAAACCTTTAGGATTAGGATACTTGTGAGCTTCTTGTCAGGGAGGAAATTTGTGGACTATTTTAGGTTCGGGCAGCCTTATAGTGGCAGGTTGGTCCTTGTTTTTGGGCCAACCTGAAGATGGTTGAACCATATCTTTGCTCCTCGGCCAACCCGAGGTTGATGGTCCCTTTGCTTTGAGCGATGACCTCTCTTTAAGCTCCCTTTCAATCTCAAGAACCGCTTGGAAAATTCCTTCAATGATATCAAACTTGTGAAGCGTAAAATGAGTGGAGATATCTTTGTTCAACCCACACTTGAACCGAATAATGTCATGGCCAATTTGTTCTCCATGATGATCAAGCTTCAACATGAGTTGTTGAAATTCATCATAATATGCCATCATATTTCGATTCCCTTGTCGCAAATTGTACAACCTAGCAAGAAACTCATGACGATAACTTTCGGGAAGATACCTTTGCCTCATTAAATACCTCAACCGAAACCATGGTGGTGGTTGTCCATCAATCAACTCATTACTAAACCATTTGACATATTCCCACTATGTGTTAGCATAGCCTTCAAAGTGAGCTATGGCATAATAACTCTACTTCTCCTCCGATATATCATTCACTTAAAACACTTTATCACACGCCGACTCCCAAGAAAGATACACCTCGGGGTCACTTTCACCCTTAAAGATAGGTAGGCTCAATTTGATGGTATTGATGCCTACGTCTCTCTCTTGGTGTCGGTTTTCCCTTTATCCATACCCTCGGTATCTTCTTGGATCCACACGTCCCTCTCTCATCTCTTCTTCCCTCATATAAGCATCTTCAAAGGCTCCATACCCTTCATAATACTCTCTACCATATTTATCAAAGTGGACGGGACGGTTTTGGACGGTTGGAACTTGATTTGGAGGGATTGGATTTTGTAGAGGTGCTGGTCTTTGGTTTAGTGGATCTTGGAAGGGAGGGTTTGGATTTTTTGGAGGCATTTGACGTCCGAGTCCCTCTTGTGGAACTTGAAGAGTTTGGGAATGGGTTGGTCTATTGGAGTATCGGTTTAGGGGGTTATGAGTGGTTTGGCTAGCGGCATTTAGTGGAGCTAGTGAAGGATTTGGTAATTGTGGCCATGTTTCAGGAGTAACGGTGGCGGAGGAATTTCTATCATGTCCACTTCACAAAACATGTCGAGGAGTAGAAGGACGAGAGTTCCTTTGACTCTCCACATGTTCTAACCTCCCACTAATAGTCGTCACTTCTCCCCTTATGGCTCCCACTTCTGTACTCAACCTTTCATGATCTCGGGTCATAGGCTCAAGAGGGACCCTCATATTCTCAAATTCATTAGAATCCATGATTTGAGACGTGATTCCCTTCATTTTCAAGGTATCACCTACACAAGCAGCGAGAAAGTTATTTTAAAACCTCTCCTCACTCACACACTCTCCGATTACTCACACTCGAGCTCTACAAGTGTTGTAGATTGGCTAGTATCTCATGAATCCTTAAGGTTTGAGTATGCTCTTGTCCTGAGTAGATTCTTGTTTGAAACTCAAGGAATTCTTGTCGGACTAGAGTCAAGGAGTTACAACGTATTCAAATGACAAAAGCACACAAACAAATGATGACACGAATACAAGGCTTCAAAGGACTAATTGACAACCTAGTAGGAATGTACTAGCTTGCTAATTAGTTCTCGAGTCAATTAGAAGAAACTAAGAATCAATAATTAGAAACTAGAATATCCAAATTGAGCTTAATTAATGATGGGAACAGTAATTAAGGTGATGTGGCAGCATGAAATTGGTCACGGGTCCATACATTTTGTTCAACAACTTAAAGCCTTAATCTTCACAATTTTATAATGGATGACTTTGCTTTTGGAGGGAAAGTAAAGTCTTGTAACTTCTCAACTTTTTTCAACTCAAAAATATGAGGCTTGAATTTACTAGTTCCACAAGACAAGGCTCCTTGTTTTAAGGAAAAGTGGTTGTTAAGTCAAGGAAGTGATGTTGGCAAGTCTTTTCACAAACAACTTTACAACCTTGTCTTACAACCCCTTTGGATCTATTTTAGTCTTTATAGTGGTCAAGATATGAGATGATGAGAAGATCAAGATGAACACCACAACAATACTTCAAGAACACAACCACAATTCACCAACAATAGCTCACTTTAAAGTCAAGCAACAACACACAAACTCAGCCTACTTCAAGTTCATCATACTACCACTTCATGTCCACAATAGCAATGTCAAGATGTTAAGCTCAACTTAGCTTTAGACACCTTTTGTGTTGATGAGAAAGAAATCAACACAAGAAAAAAACTAGAAAAACAAAATAACATCTATATATAAACACACAAACACCAATCTCGGCCAAGACAACAACACAACACAATTTTCTCAGCCAAGAACAAGATGGACAATTTTTTTTTTTTCTAGAATTTCCAGATTTCAGCAACCTTTTTTTTCTTTTTGTATTTTTCAACTACCAAACTAAAGATTGATTTTATTGGAACAGAGTTAACCACAGTTTTGATACCAAATGATATAAAACTAAGTGTGTATCAAGAGGTTCAAGCCAACACAAGAAGCAACAATAAGAACAACAAAGTGCTAGTGAATCGAAAGAGGCCACACACGGCTTCACTAGGCTTCAACACTTGTTTTGACTAGAAAAATAAGTTTACAACAAGAACAACAAATGAAAATTTTGCTAGTGAATTGAAAGAGCCCCACACGGCTTCACTAGATTTTTAGATTCAACAACACAATGTTATCAAGATTACAAAAGGTATAGAAACTTGACATACAATATTGATAATCTAAGAACCCTAACAATGAGAAAGGACCCTAAGACTAATAAATATCAAAATCAAATTCTTACTTGAACCAAGAGGAACTGAAGAACCCCAAGACCCTAGTTTCTAGCCAAGATCCAACACTAGTATCACTCTACTAGTGAGCTTTTGATTTTGGCCTCTCCAAAATGAGAAATAGAAGTCACCAATATTACAAGTCTTTTGTTTCTTGAATAATAGGAATGAGCTAACTCCAAAAATAACCCTAACACTATCTGTTTATATTAGTCCACAAAGGGAGATAACAAATGACCATCTAACCCTTGCAAAGGGGTGGCCTTGGAGTGTAAGTTTATTACACTTCAAGGCTCCTCTTCACAATTAAAAACATTTAATCCATTGGAAGGCTCAAGCACCAACTCACACACGACCATTTGCATGAATATAGCTTGGAGTTTTTGTAACTCCCGAGCTTGGCTACGTGTGAATGGTCGTTAACTTGTTGGACAGTTTGGTACACCCGTATCACTATGGAACTCTATATTCTAAATCCCCTTAAGAAGATTTATTTCACCTTATCACTACTGTCAAACACACTCAAGTTTTAAATCAAGGAGTACTAACCATACAGTGCATTGGTGTGCAATTTCAACAATCAGAACATTCAAACCTAAGCATTACTACACCCATTACATAGACCTCCCACCTAAGACCAATAATTTCAATCACTCTCACAAATATTGTCGCCATATTTCTCCTTCTTAGCTATTTCACAAAACAAAAGTTCATCTTTTTTTTTCCTTTCACCTATAACCTTAACTCGAGAATCACATCAATTTTTTTTTCAACTTTAAGAACATCTACTCGGCCACCTAACTGTCACGTCCCCAATTAAGAAGGACGAACAAGACCATATACACTTACCCTACAAGCACTCTACGACGTACGCAAGATTATGAGATAATAAGGAATAGGATATTCAATATAAGCTATATACATATGTGAGAGAGTTGCATTAACAAAATTAAACATTACGATACTACATAATGTCCATGAAGCCTCTAATCAGTCTGACACGCTATATTACAAGTGACTAGTTGGCATAGGGCCCGTCATACCCAACTAGGGACCTGTACATGTACCCAAAAAGAATACTAGGCAGAGGATGCTCCAGGAAGAGATGGAGCTCACCAAAATATCATCTAAAAATGGCAATAGAGCCTAACGTGGGCGTCTGCTACCCTGAGGGTCGGAGCCTGCATTGACAAAAACATGGTGGGCCTAAGATGTCAGTACATAAACAACATGTACTGGTATGAAAGCAGACAGAATAACAACTGGACAAATACAGAAGCTTATATGAGTCAAATGGTAAAGTGAAAAACGTATGAGCCAATAAATAACACATATACGATATGAACTAATAACTTATGAACCAACCTTATTAGCGTCATATATGACATTTAGAAAAGCGTTCATTGTAATATAGGACTTATACTTTACCAAGGTGATGCACTTATCCTATTAGTCGTACAAATGATCACAAGATGGTCTTCCAAAGGCAATCTGAGGAAAGCATGAAGCATATATTACTCATATACTCCTTAGTATGACTCCATATGTGTAACTGTACTCGCAGTCTGTATCCAGGTACGCCCCCACCCACGGGCTCACTATGAGCGTCTACCCGCAGGCCATATATGCCATATGTTGGATCGATTCAGGGAAAACTCGTACATGACGTTCCCACTGACTTCAAATACAAATGATGCCACAAAGGCGGGTACGCCCAATGGTTGGGCTCGCTATAGTGGTCTGGTCTCGATCCTGTGCACAGAATCACGTCGAGCAATATGCCAAGCCAAACCTATGTACCCTCCCATCATTAAATGTTTATCAAATAGTGCCTTGGAGGCCTATAACATATGAATTGCTAAAGTAACTACTTAGCTAACATATACAGGTACAACTATGCTATTACCATTTACTCTTACTTCTAACGTGTGATATATCTAGACTGTGGCCTAAGAGCTTCTAGAAGAGAAACTTATGATAATATGAAAGTATCATGGAACTTAACACAAAGGGAAAAATATAGATACTTATAAACTTGATGATAGAATGGAGGAATGGAATGTAAGTCAATATAAAGATTCTGCTCTCGTATTTCATGAGAATTATACTAACATTGGCAGGAGAAGGTACATAACGTAGGGCGGTGCCTTAGCGGCGAGGGAAGGTTTAGCTTTACATACCTTAGTGTCTTATTAACTACGTTAATAATTCGAGCCTCAAGTTTTCAACCCGCTGGAGTGTAGTCTTTATTTTTCCCAACCACTAGTCCCTGCTAGCCGATACACAAATCACTAGCTACAAGGATAACATATATGTCCATTAGTAACTCGTGGGTGCACTTAATACCTTATTTCGATAATTTTCACTTATGACAGAAATTAATCGAATTCCTTAACCAGAACCCGAGATAAATTCCAACTCCTTCAACTCGTACAAATCAACACTAAATACATCCAACTGATAGAAATTCCTAAAACTTTACTTTACTAAAATTCTATCTCTTTCATGAATTTTAGTTGCAAATCCATCTAAAAAAGTCGTGCAAGGATTCAAATTAACGATAGTTAACAACTTATACTGCACCCCAACATTTTTTTATGATTAAATTCAAATATGAGGTGAAGAAATTACCTTTTTGAAGGAAATCCCCAATTCAAGTTCCTGAGAATTCTTGATAAAACTAATAGTTTCTAGCAATTAAGGACCATGAAACGTCTTCTCTTGAAGGAATATTTTTCGTATACTTTACAATCCTTCCAATTTTTCTTGTGAAGAGCTGCACAAAGAGAGTGGCAGAGAACCATGGGAAAAGTTCCCAGAACGTGAAATTTGAAAAGGAATATAACTTTCCCTTTAGTATCAGTACATACTATTATTCTATTAAAGAAAGAAAAGAAATGTCCAAGGCCCCTATACACTTATAATATATATATATATATATATATATATATATATATATATATAACAAAATACTCCCAAATCCTTATCTTAACTGTAATAACATAGAAATACCTTGTATCAATATATACTACTCCCACTTATTTTTTTCTTTTCTTTGTACCACAATTTTCTTTATAGATCAAAGTTGTACTTAAGTTAAAATTTTATCGAGGTTCCACACTAACACACTACTAAGCTTCCACAACCACTATTATACTAACATACGGAGGATCATTGAGGAACCCAAGCATAAGCACAATGAATGGAAGTGACGCTTGTCAAACCATAACTTATTGCACTACTCAAGGAGCGACACGAGGTGAAGATACGATAGGATAGACACAAAGTGCTTCATATATCAAGTGTTTGGATCATAAGTAAAGAGTCGTTCGGCACAAACACAACACAACATGGTTTTTGTAGGACAGACCACAATGAGAAACATGGATGCACATATCATGAGGTATATGGCATAAAGCCGAAATTTATGTAGTTAACAATTAAGACAAGGATTTTCCACTTAAAGCGATTGAACCTCATTTAAAGAACTGAATTTTTTCATTAGTTAGCATAAACTTTATCCTTTGACTAATCCCGACATAAAATGAATCGGTAACGTATGAAAAGCATAGTTTCTTTGAATCAAGCATCATGCGAGACATAGAATTTTATGGATCATGAGAAACATAACATAGAGCTTGAATACATTGAATATAGGATCACTGAGGAATATTATTGTTTCTAGTTTGGAGGCCGAAACATGACATGATTTACATAGTCAGCTCAAACTTTAAACATAGGCATGACTTAAATACATAAGACATTGGTAGATGTCCATTTAATTTGAAGTAGGAGGAGCTTGCGTGAATAGGAATTGATTTATCATGATTTTTACTTGGAACTTGACACCACAAGAAAAGTTTAGAAACTTTTTGAAGAGAAAGATACAACCAGTCACGATCTCGAGCAAGCAATTAATAGGAACCAGCAATTACTAGGTCATGAGTTCAAACAAGTAAGGAGAAGCTTATTTCAGCTCCTCCACTTAAGGGCAGAATAGTCGTCGCCTTACATGAGTTGTTTTATATCTATTGTTGACACCTAATTTTTGCCCTCCATAACTAAGTTTAATTTGGAGTTTCTTCATTTTTCAAATAAAATTACAATATTTATCCCATTCGAATAAAGGATTTTAAAAATATTTTCTGTACATAGTTTTGGCATTTTGAGTAGCGATATCATACGGAATTATATAATTTTGATAATTAAATATTTATATTACAAAATATCGGGTCTTAATCAAGGATTGTGTGGAAAATAATTTCAAATGATTAAGATCCCAATTTAGATAATGTATTTGGATAAATATGAGTTTGATTTTATTGAATCAAGGAACTTCAGATTTGAATTGGTTGTTGGTTCATTTCAAAGGGTGTTTTGATTTAGTCAATTTATTAAATTATACCTTAATTGGAATTAATTTGACCATAACGGCAAGGTAATGGGTCAATTTAATTTGAATTAGGCTAAAATTTTAATTTGATTGTCTAAATTTTCACCCTTCAGCTATTTAATAAATAGCCTAAATCTCCACATCATTAAAATCCTAAATCTACCCAAAAAATGGCCCAATTTAAAAATCAACCAGCCATCCCTCTCTTCTCCTACTAGCCCAACACCTCTATTATTTAATCCAGGCCCAAATCAACAACTCAGTAACCTATTAAAATCTGCCTAAATCTCTCCTAACCCAATGAATTAAGGCCCAATCTCAGCATCCCCATCAGCCTATTTTTTTGTCCTTATTCTCAAATAGGCCCACACCAATTCCCTATGACTCGGTACGACCCAATTCCTTTAACCCTTAGCTTTTTCTCTTCAAACCAAGGGAAAGAACACAGACTAACCATGCGCACAACCTCATCAACAACTCAAAAACTTGAAACCTCGATAAGACCAATAATTTCAACATCGATGGCATTCAGTATTAACGTTTTCACCCAGCAACGATGAAGATAACCTATCCACAACCTGAGCCAGCAACTATATAGCCCCAAAATCCCGTATTTCGTAAAACACAAACCTATTGACCCCTTTTAAACCCAAAACAACCCAAATACATCCTTTCACCATCAGTTCATATGGATTGCATGACCCCCACGGGAAATGCAAACGTCGAGGAAATTTGAACCTTCTAGAACAGTGTCGAGGTGTTTTCCAATGTTCAATTCTGTAAATTTTGGAATAGGGGTACGAATCTGGTACATATTTGGGCATTTTTTAGTGGTTGGAAGGAGGGGATTCATTTTTTACAATGGTGATTGGTCCACCTATTTGGGAATCATCCAAGGGATATTCCAAAAAGGGGTGCGTTTGTTGATGATTTCAAAAACGAAAGGGGAATTTGGGAATTTAAAAAGTTGAAGCCAAAAAGATATTCCCCCCAATATTTTTCCTTCTTCTATATAAGAGGCTTTGGGCTCTCTGTTTGGGGGAGATTTTTCGAAAGGGGGAAGTTAGGGTTTCTTTTCGAGAAATTTTGAGGAATTTTTTCTTTCTTTCTGAGGTTTTTTCGAAAGAAACGAAAAGAAGGAAATTTTTTTTTAGGTTGGTTCAAATGGTTGGTTCGAATGTTGGGTTGGAAACTCTGAAAACAAAGAGTTCATCGTGCTAAAATTTCCTCGTCCATTACTTCTGGTAAGCTAGTCGACCAATTGGGAGTGCCCGAGGCGAGAACATCAAGATCCCAACGGTGACAGCCGTGCTGATAACTCGTATGTCCTATTTTGCTGCTCCCCGAAAGGTAACATCCTTCCTTTAAGCTCTCGAGTGCTTCTGCTTCATCTAAATCTTCTATAGTCGTGACTAAATTTTTCGAGTGATTGTATGCTGGATTGTTTGCTGGTAGATGGCTGTGATAGCCATAGGTTTTGTTCATGGTATGTTATGTAGTCCAAACGACATTGTTGATGGAGTTTTCAATTTAAATACTCTCATTTTTGGTAT
>NC_061117.1:1075898-1089731 GCF_002878395.1 Capsicum annuum | reverse complement strand
CTAAATCTTCTATAGTCGTGACTAAATTTTTCGAGTGATTGTATGCTGGATTGTTTGCTGGTAGATGGCTGTGATAGCCATAGGTTTTGTTCATGGTATGTTATGTAGTCCAAACGACATTGTTGATGGAGTTTTCAATTTAAATACTCTCATTTTTGGTATACTGTTTAAGGTCTATACCGTTGATCTACACGACCGATTTTGTTAAAGCCTCATATTTAGCTAATTTCGATTTGATGGTGGTCTGTTGTGGCTGATTTGATGGTGAAAAGCTTCATGCTTTATTTTGTTTTTGGATTGATGGTAATTCGTTATAGTTGACTTCGCATTGAAATTTCATGCTTTAATCATTTTGGCTTGGTGGTATTTGGTTATAGCTGGTCTTACTGTTAAAGTTCTTTACTCTAATCTCGTTCGATAGTTTCAGATGAGGGTGTTTTCTCTGTGTTGTTAGTATTTGATATCGTTTATTTGTTGGGATTTTCTCTTGAATTCTGTGGCTTCTCAAGTGACAAAGGATAACAAGCATGAGTCTAAACAAAAGTTAGTGAAAATCCTTTGATTCTCCGATGACCATTTGACTATTAAGTACTCATTTCTGAGTTTGTCGAAAGGGAAGGAGGGAAGAAAAGAATACACACTACCAAAGTTGGCATCATGGTCGTGTAATTTGATTTTTCTGTTGGGGATTTAGATGGGGGTATTCTTAGAATTTGTGTTATCTTTGAGTTTTCTATGCTTACTGTTTGTTTGTATGATTAATCTGCAACTTGAGTGGTCCTTTAGATTCAAGATATCTAAAGGGGCCTGTTAGTCCGCACAATTCCATTCCCAAGGATCTTCGGTCCTATATTTTGTTCTTTTACTTTATTTGACAAAAATGAGGAAGTTCTTGTTCAAAATTGTGAGCTAATCGAATAGTTTAAACCGGTTTAAGGACTGTTCTCTTGTAACTTAACTAGAATCAATGTAATTTATGATGTTTTGGGTTATGGAAATAGACTAATATATGAAGTCTTCTCTGGAAAATTGTAGTTCAAATGTTTCTTTTTTTCTTCAACAACATGCATGATGTTAAGAAAATCAAATCACTGATACTTGAACATTTGATAATAAAAGACGTTATTAAAACATGTAGTTCAGATTTCTTTTTTTTAGTCCGTTAATTCGAATGACGAATATAGAGTATTACTCATCCATTCACGTGGCTAATCTATGAGCTTGCAACAATATTTTATCTACGATAATTTAAGTTGTACATTATTTGAATGAAATTCATAAGTCATGCCTAAAAATGAGTCATGCCTGCTCCATGTTAAAATTTTTGAATTAGGAATAATCTTTATCCCTTCAATTTATTTATGAATTTGACACCTACTGATGATATCTTCCCGGATGGTTAAAATCCTCTAAAAATCAAGTCCCGAGATTCCTTTCTCCAAGTGTTAAACTGAGCGTCAAATCTTCGCATGTTTCTTTCGAATATGTATCATTGTCCTGAGTGTATGTATGAGTTTTCCTGGGTGGATGCCATTGACAGCTTGTTAAAATGAAGGACTCTTGTCATAATGTGTGATTATAGCAGGAATATACTGGTTAATATCCGATGGTGCATTGTTTTGTTGATTGCTCAAGTACTTTAGTGGTTAGTTAGGGTCACCAATCATGGATTGATGCTAATTTATTTTCCGTCAATTTTAAATCCTCTGGTTGGTAGATGTTTCTTTAAATCATTTAATATTTTGCGTGTCAGTTGAAAATTCAGAATAGGCATTAGTTCACTCATCTTTTCTTTGCATGAATTTACTCGGGAGGCCAATTGGGCTCTTTACTCTCGCATTAGGAAATGGGGCCATTGAGGCCCAACTTTTTAGAAAGCATTGAATGTTCGTTATATATTACAAACATGCATGAAGTCAGAAGAAGAAGAAGCGGGTTAAAGTCTCATCTTCTAAGCGGCAAAGGGGGCTTTAAAGTCCTGTTATTTTTCATTGTTTCCTTTAATTATTAATTATGTAATTATTTATTTATCCATTCACTCGGGCCTCGAAGCCAAAGTTGTATTTAATATAGGTGAAGAGAGACTCGAGCTAAAGGTTCGAAAACTAGATTAGGACAGGTTATAGGTCGAAAGCCCAAGTAGATTAGGACAGGTCTTATCGATTTGGGCCTAATGGCCTAAATCCCTTACTTCCTCCCCTTTCCCTGTTCTTTATGTTTGTTTTCCTTATGTGCTTTGCGAACCTAGTCAAATTCTTAGTTAAGTCGCTAAAAAACTAGTTTTGCCTAAACATCAAAATATTTCTAAAATTGTTTTCTTTCCAAAAAAAGCAAATACTTTTCAAAATAAATCTTTTTGAAGTTAATCAAAAGACAATTTTCAAACAGTCCGGATAACCGCAAATTAGCGGATGTTTTAGGTGCCTAACACCATCCTAAAACGTTAATAGGAACCACTTACCCGTAATTTCTAACTTAAAATGATTTTCCTATTTTGAATCTCTTTAAGTGACTCTCTAAGATTTCTTAATTCCTTTTCAAAATTAAGTGGCGACTCTCTTTTTAAAAGTCAAAATTTCTCCGCAAAACAGAAATGGCGACTCTGCTGAGGATTTTTAAGTAGGTCTAATCAAATGTTTGATTTTGTCTTTTGATTAACTGTTTAAATGTTTATATGTTTATATGTTTTGATTCTGTAAAGTTTAACTATCGCATCCCATGGCATATTCCTACATTATTTAAACTGTTTTGGGGTTTGTGGGTATTCCGGTCCCTATTGATCAATTCCAAAAATGTGTTGGAAATACAAATAGTTTATTAGCACGTGAGTCGTCTGATGGCTATTTGTATTTTCAAACTCAAGTTGTCCGCTTGAGAACCAGTGTTCGAAACCACTCTAGACACCGAGGATAGAATGAAACCAACACCATATTTTAGGCATGAGCCTAGGACGACCAAATACCCGAGCGGAGTATTTGGCCTATTAGAAAACTTTTCCTATGTCTATTGACCCCGAGTCAATCACAGACGGATCATACTTATGTGTTGGAGAAATATATGCTTGTCTAAATTTAATCCATTACCCTTTGGGGTCGGGGAAAGGCTTATCTTTGTCTTCTTTTATGTAGATATTGCTCAATTTCAGTCCCGTGAAAAGTTCAAGATGGTTACCAAACCTGATGATTACCTGAAATTGTGGTGGGATTACATGGGTCCAGATGTGAGAAAAATTGTTAGGACACACATCGGGCACCTGCCTTCGTTGATCGAAATGGACGCTTGGCCTGAAATGATCCACGTGCTTACGACTTTTTGGGATGATCAGAATATGGTGTTTCACTTTGGGGATGCGGAATTGACTCCTACCATCGAAGAAGTATTAATTTGCTATGAGAGTATTGAAATGTGTTTCAAGAGAAAGGAAAAACCTGATAAGAACATTTTAGTTCCTGTCGTGTGGGACCGTCAGACAATCAAAGAGGCATTTTTAACTGACAACGACACCTGGCTAGGGGAACGTGATGGAGAAAATATCACTTTTTGGGAGTTGTATCGTCGGTTTGGAAGATTCAATGCCTTCCACAAATTTGGACATAAATTTGAGTCCAAAGCAAAATGGAAAGAGATGAGAGACTTTGCGTTTGCGGTAGGTCTACTCGAAACCATGGTGTTCCCACAGGGGGAAAATGGCACAATTCATCCAAGGGTTGTTACGGTGTCCCATGCAATTTTCTTTAAAGTAGATTGCGATTCTACCAAGTTATTCCACAATTTAGCTCCCATGATTGTCGCTGACATATATCGAGCCTTGGGAAGGTGTCAAGTCGAAAATCGTTTCTTTCAAGGTTGCAACCTAATATTACAATGGTGAATGATGAAGCATTTGGTAAAGAATTCGAGAATGGTACAACTTGATCATTAAACAAGGGTGGATATGCTAGCTTCGCATGACATGTGGTTGTTTCTACACAGGTTCAAAAGGGAAGCATCTCACGAATTTTGGTTTAAGATTTTTGGGGAATTAAGAGATGACGATGTGCAATAGTCCATTAACTCTCTTCAATCAGGGAAATACACCATTCGAGGGGGCAAGTGGCCTTTCCTAGTGCTTCCCGATCTTATGGGGACCCGGCCCTACAATCCTAGCAGAGTTCTTAGGCAATTCGAGATTAAGCAGGAGGCACCACAAATAGATTCCATGCTTAGGTTTTTCATTGAATACGATGAAAGTGAGTCTCCACTCAAAGACGGCATGATAAATGGATAGAGAAGAAGAAGGTGGATGGAAGTGACTTGTCGTATAGAGCATGACCTTGAAGTCAGCGATACTTATAAGGAGTGGTTGAAAAAGAGTCTCGACGGAGCATTGATTCCAGGACCAAATGTGCCCACTCGGGTTGTGGATGTAGAATCCGAGCGTCAAATTCGTCTCCATAGGATACAAGATGAGTTCCAAAAAAGTGAAATCATGCACCAGCAGATACACATGGAGGACGCTTTAACTATACGTATGTTGAGGGAAGAGTTGAAAAGAGCTAGGCAAGAAGCTGATGATGCCAGACAATGTCTAATCGATTTGGATGATAGCATGGCCTCCCAACTCGATAGTATAGGAAAAATGACTTACGACTGCAAGGCACAATTATGGAAAGTTATCTTATCATCAATAGGTATCAAATAGCACAGGAGGTAAACAAGGTAAAGAAGGCAAAGGCAGACGAAGGAGCCTCCAGTAGCTAGTTTTTCTATCTCCCATACATGGGAACTTATCTTCTTTCATGTTATTTCCCCTTTTCCCTAAAGATTGTATCCCTTTTTCGTTATATTTTGTAGGCATTTATGCCCTTTTTTGTGTCTATATGAGTTGGAGGTTAATGGATTGACTTCGAGGAAGCATATATTTTCTTCAAAAATTGTTAGGCGTGAACCTTTGGCTCAAAAAGGGTCACCCCAACTAGGATACCCGTTATTATAATGTTTTTGTATGATATAACTGTTTTATGTGCTTATGTGCGTTTGTTTGGATCAAAGGCAAGTTCATCCACTATGTCCTATGGATGAATTTGGCTATGACTCAAGCAACTCTATGTGGTTATTTCCTGTCAAATATTTTGCATTACTTATCATATACGGAAACTAACACATCTGCCTTTGAGTTATTTTACTTTACAGAGATAATAGAAATTACTCCGTGCTGATATAAGCTGGCAGAACATCCCTACTTCACCCGATCGAAAGCGCTCAAAATCCCATCCCCTGACCATCATTCAAAATTGACAGGAAATGACGAAGAAAGTGCACTGACTATCCAGGACAATGTGATAGCAGAATAGAATGAAATAATTGCGGAACTTGCAAGAAAGTTAGAAATGCTTCAGGAGGAAATAAATCCCACTCAAGATTTGGCTAAATTGGCCATCACCGTCAATTCCCCCGCTCTAGGAGGACACGGGACTCCACTCCAGATCCCTCCCCTCAGCACACCTATTCTCGGGGATCAACCAAATAACATATCGTCCGTCTCTGCCCCTCCACTTGTCCAAAACACTAATCGCAAAAACAACCCAGATGCCTACCACCCACAAAATCCATCTCTAACCCCACAAAACTCATCTTCGAATCCATTCTCAAATCCCCAAAACACATTTCCAAATTAAGAAAATTCATTCCCAAATCCACAAGATTCACTCCCAAACCTGCAAAATCCATCGAATCTATCCCTGAATCCACCAAATTCATTTCCAAATACGCAAAATCCTTCTCAGAATCCACCTAACTACTCGTAAATTCAACAGAACCTTTCCAATTTCCAAAACGTCCTCCCCACCTACCAACCAACTTCCTTTCGTTTGCAAAATTAAACCTCCCTTTGAAATCCTCCTTACGCCATCATATCCCCTGATATCTATAATCCCCTTCCTAATCCCAAGATAGACCATTACAAGGAGAAGGAAAAAGAGTGGAGGATCGAGCATGAAATAAAGTTGCTAGCTATGAATGAAGAGATCATGAGGATCAAACAATCTCATGGAGAAAGGGACCACGACGGTTTAGGGTATGATAATTTATGTGTTCAACCGGGAGTAGACCTACCAGATGGGTACAAAGTCCCTAAGTTTAAGATGTTTGACGGTACCAGAAATCCAATGGACCATCTGAGAAGGTACTGTGAGCAACTGGTAGGGATAGGGAAAAATGAGGCGTCATTAATGCGCCTATTCAGTCGAAGTTTAAGTGGCGAAGCCTTGGAGTGGTTCATGTCTCAGGAGCCAAAAAAGTGGACTGGTTGGAAAGCAGTGGCCAAGGGTTTCCTTGACCGGTTCGTATTCAACATTGAAATAGTCCTTGACCGATATTCACTAGATCGGATCAAACAGAGAAATGTTGAGATTTTTCGAGACTACGCTTTTTGTTGGAAGAAAGAAGCCGCCAAAATGCAACCCCCCATGTCCGAGGAGGAAATGGTATCCATGTTCTCCCGTGCTCAAGAAGGAGAATATTATACCAGAATAGTGTCCGCTGTCAGGGAAACTTTTGTGAATTTGGTAAAAATAGGAGAATCATTGGACCAAGCTACACAGACAAATATCATTCTCCAATACCAAGTTCCACCTCCAAATTATCAGTCTCATTTCCAAACCACTCCTCCAAAGAACCGGACAAATTTCCAAACGCCTCAAAATTATCACCAAGTACCCCCTCCTACAAACCTAAGCCAATATAACCCCCAACGTCCAAACCACGAAAAGAAACCTCCCCATAACTTCACCCCACTAGCTGAAAGTCGTACCCAATTATTTGAAAAATTAAAGAATGTTGGTCATTTGCAACCAATAAAGCCAAGGAATATCAATCCCAACTCTCAATTTTTTTGAGGGCAGCGGGGCATAGTACAGAGGATTGTGTCTACTTGAAACACAAGATTCAGGATTTAATCAATCAAAAGGTCATCACGCTCCAGGCACCTACTCTAAATGTTAATAGTAATCCATTGCCCAACCATAGGGGATCTACAGTTAACATGATTGAAATAGAGGGCGAATGGGCATCTGGCAAAACCATTACCCAGGTGAACTCCAAAAAGCGCAAAAGAGCGAAAGAAGTAGGAAAGATAAAGAAGGTTGTGGCTGCCTTAAGTATTAATGAGAAAGCCCTATTTATAGTGATGACGGACCCGACTCAAGTGTAAGCTCCCCCACTAAGAAAGGAATTTATTGTGCAAACCGCTGCTACCCAAGGGATGACGCAATTGGGACGATGTTAGATCCTTGAGGAATTGACCAACAAAAAAGATTCACAGGCCAATCACTGAAGGAGAGGTTAGGGAATTTTAGAGGCGTATGAAACCAAAGGATTACTCAATTGTCAAACACTTGGAGAAAACGCCAACCCAAATCTCTATCTTGGCACTATTAATGAGTTCACAATACCATCGACAGGCTTTATCAAAGGTCTTGGAGGAAGCGTATATTCCCGCAGGAACGAGTGTTGAGAATCTGGCTGTGATGATAGGGAACATTATGGGGAATCATCACATATCATTCAGTGATAAAGAATTGTCGTTTGAAGGAGCGATGCACAACAAAGCCATAAATGTCACTGTCATTTGCCACGATTATGCAATTAATCAGGTATTAATAGATGATAGATCTGGTATGAATATTTTTCCCCTCTCTACTTTGGTTTAGATGGGATATGATTTAGGAAAAATTCATCAAAGACACGTAAATATGAGAGCATTCGATGGTAGGCAGAGAGATACCATAGGAGAGATTGATTTGCACATCCAAATGGGGCCTGCTGAGTTCAAGAGTTAGTTTCATGTTATGGATATCCATCCTAGCTTCAACCTGCTCTTGGGAAGACCATGGATACATGGTGCAAAGGCAGTTTCATCACCCCTTCATCAATTATTGAAGTTTATTTGGGAAGATCATGAAGTAGTCATCCAAGGACAAGAAAGTCGAGCGGACCATACCAATGGTTATATGCGGTGATTGAAGATGTTCCAAAAGGTAGCAGTTTCTATACAGTGGAAATTGTAAATGCTGCGGACAGAGATTCGACGCCCAAAGCACCAATGCCTTCTGTCTACAAAATGATTGCAACGGTGATGTTAAGAAATAGGTTCGAACCTGGTCGAGACTTGGGCAAGAATTTACAAAGAATTATCGAGCCTATTGCTATCCCAGAGAGAGGCTCTTAGTACGGGTTAGGATATCAGCCTACCAGGAAGGATAGGGTTGAGGATGAGCTAGAGAAGAGTCTGTTTGGGCCTTTTCCACTCCTGTTCCAGTCATTTCCTATATGAGAGGTGTTAGATGATGATCGTCTTAGGGATGGGATACGAGATTTGTTCGAAGAATGCAATGCTGTACCATAAGATCTCCCAAAGTCCAGCGGGGTGAAGCAGATTGCGCCAGGGGAGGCCTTGGAACATTAAAGCTCCTCTCCATTCATGACCCATCGCCCATCGTGGTAGATAAAAGAGCAATTACTGATAGTTTTTAAAATCGGTGATGATCCGGAAGAGGCCCCGCGATCCACCTTTTATATCTCAAAACTTTCTTTTCGTATCTTACTTCTTTCAAAAATGCATGGACTTGTATTTGCGCAAGTCATGAGCCACGATTTTGTAATTATCTCCCAAATTTCAATGAAAAGGCCTTCATTTATTTAGAAAATTCTATTATTTCTAAAACACTCCTAGTCATAAATTTTGTTATTATCTTGTTATCATCTAACTTGGTTTGTTTGTCCATTACAGTAACAGTAGCTTAAAATCTGCCAATGTTGTGTTATGTCAAAGCTTGAACGAACAAAATGAGGGGAACAATAATGATTGGAAGGACGATGACGAGGAACGATTAGTCGAAGATATGGAGGAATTTGAGAATCGTGAAAAACCCAATCTGGAGGAAACTGAAATAGTCAACTTGGGAGATCACGATGAAATCAAAGAGTCAAGTGTCAGTATCCACCTGGCGGTGCCACAAAGGAAAGAGCTCACCCACCTGTTGCGGGAATACATCGACGTGTTTGCTTGGTCCTATGATGATATGCTAGGGTTGAGCACTAGCATTGTGTCACATAAGTTGCCAATAAATCCGGAGTTTGATCCAGTCAAGTAAAAAATATGGAAATTCAAGCCATATTTAAGTCTAAAGATCAAGGAAGAAGTGACAAAATAAATCCAATCTAATGTTGTTGAGGTCACAAAATATCTGACGTGGTTGGCCAACATTGTCCCTGTGTCGAAGAAGGACGGCAAGATTCAAATTTGTGTTGATTATAGAGACTTGAATAGAGCCAGTCCTAAAGATAATTTTCCGTTGCCCAACATCCACATTCTCATCGATAACTGTGCAAAACATAAAATGCAGTCATTCATTGATTGTTTCATCGGGTATCATCAGATATTGATGGATGAGGAAGATCTAGAAAAAATGACTTTTAATATACCCTGGGGTGTTTATCGTTACAGGGTAATGCCGTTTGGTCTCAAAAATACGGGTGCAACATATATGAGGGATATGACGATGATTTTCCATGATATGATTCATAAAGAGATTGAGGTATACGTGGATGACATAATTATCAAATCCCGTGAGAGTTCAGATCATATGACTCATCTGGAGAAATTTTTCAACAGATTAAGAAGGTACAATTTAAAATTAAACCCTGCTAAGTGTGCTTTTGGTGTGCCATCAGGGAAGTTGCTGGGGTTCATATTCAGTAGAAGATGCATCGAGTTAGACCCATCCAAAATCAAGATAATTCAAGATTTGCCACTGCCGAAGACTAAGAAGGAAGTTATGAGTTTCATGGGTCATTTGAATTACATTAGCAGGGTCATTGCATAGTCAACAGTCATATGCAAGCCAATTCTCTAGATGTTGAAGAAAAATGCATTGAACGAGTGGACAGAAGAATATCAGAGAGCTTTTAACCGCATCAAGGAATACTTGTCTGCACCGCCGGTTTTGGTTTCTCCTAGAGAAGGACTTCCATTATTGCTTTACCTGTTAGTCTCAGAAAATGCTTTCGGATATGTCCTCGAACAACATGATGAGATCGGTAGGAGAGAGAAAGCCATTTACTACTTGAGTAAAAAGTTCACGCCATATAAAGCCCGTTACTCTCTTGTAGAAAGGACGTGTTGTTCTTTGACTTGGATGGCACAAAAGTTGAGGCATTATCTGTTGTTATACAAAACATACCTCATCTCGAGAATGGATCCATTAAAGTATATTTTCCAAAAGGCCATGCCTACGGGAAAGCTAGCCAAGTGGCAAATATTACTGAGTGAGTTTGACATTGTGTATGTAACCCAAAAAACAATCAAGGGGCAAGCCTTAGCAGATCATTTGGCAGAGAACCCAGTTGATGAGGAATATGAGCCACTTCGAACTTAATTTCCAGATGAGGAAGTTTTGTTCGTAGGAGAAGACATTACAGAGATTTACCCCGGATGGAGGCTATTTTTTGATGGGATGGTCAACTTCAAAGGTTCAGGAATTAGATCAGTTTTGGTGTCAGAAATAGGCCAGCATTATTCGGTAACTGCTAAGTTACGTTTTCCATGCACCAATAACATGGCGGAATATGAGGCTTGCATTCTAGGTCTCAAATTGGCACTTGATATGGATGTTCGTGAATTGTTAGTCATTGAGGATTCAGATTTACTGATTCATCGGGTACGGGAAGAATGGGCGGTAAAAAATCCCAAGATCAGTCCTTATGTGGAGCTGGTGAAAGAATTATGTGAAAGATTCAAGGAAGTTGATTTTAGGCATATCCCACGGATACAAAATGAGTTTGCTGATGCTTTGGCCATTATATCTTCCATGATTCAGCATCCGAATCAAAGTTACATTGATCCTTTGGAAATAATCTTGAAGGAGCAACTCGCGCATTGTGTACATGTGGAAGAGGAGCCTGATGGAAAGCCTTGGTACTATGACATTAAAAGGTATTTGGAATCTGGAATATATCCTGAAGAGGCTAGTAACAACCAAAAGAAAACAATCCGGCGTTTGACAAAGAACTACTTTCCAAGTGGGGAAATTTTTTTTAGGAGGACTCCTAATTTGGTATTCCTAAGATGCGTCGATGCTGCGGAAGCCAATAAATTGATAAAATAGGTACACGCTGAAATTTGTGGGCCCCACATGAATGGGTTTGTCCTTTCCAGAAAGATCCTGAGAACCGGTTACTTCTGGATGACTATGGAAAATGATTGTAGTAAGTATGTGCAGAGATGTCCAAAATTTCAAATAAATGGAGATCTAATTCGAATGCCTCTACACGAGCTTCATATAATGAATTCGCTTTGGTCTTTCGTATCTTGGGGCATGGATGTTATCGGACCAATAGAGCCATTAGCGTCGAATGGGAATAGGTTTATTTTGGTTGCCATTGATTATTTCACCAAGTGGGTCGAAGCGGCTTTGTACAGAGCCGTCGCTAAGAAAGTGGTTGCATATTTCATCAGGAATAACTTGATTTGCCGGTTTCGAGTACCGCAAGCGATCATTACTGATAATGGGGCACACTTGATGAAAGAAATTTGTGATCAGTTCAAGATTGTGCATCGCAACTCGACTGCATATCGTCCCCAAATGAATGGAGCTGTGAAAGCGGCCAACAAGAATATCAAGAAGATCTTGAGAAAGATGGTCGAAAATGATAGATCATGGCATGAGATGTTACCTTACGCTTTGCAAGGGTATCGCACAGCAGTTCGAACCTCCACCGGGGCGACCCCCTATTTACTTGTCTATGGGAATGAAGCTGTGATACCTGCTGAAGTTGAAATACCTTCCCTAAAGATTATTCAGGAAGCTGGACTAAGTAACGAAGAATGGGTTTGTGCTCGCTATGAACAACTCATGTTAATTGATGAAAAGAGAATGGACGTTGTATGCCATGGTCAGTTGTACCAATATAGGATGGCTCGTGCCTTTAACAAGAAGGTGAGGGCTCGGGCATTTGAAGTGGGGCAACTGGTTCTTAAACAAATATTCCCTCACCAAGTGGAGTACAAGGGCAAGTTCGCTCCAAACTAGCAAGGGACATACATAGTTCGCAAGGTGCTATCTGGATGAGCTCAGATTTTGTCTGAGATGGATGGCACGGAGTGGACCAAACCAATCAATTTCGACGCGATAAAGAGATATTATGTTTGAAGGACATTCTAGCTTTTGTGTTTCTTTAGTTAATTTACTTGTAATCACCTTTGTAATAATGTTTTTTTCTAGTGTGTGACTGTCTAGAGTCCTTTACTCTTATGTACGAACTACGTTTGACCTGAATTCACAAGAAAGGGATATGTAGGCAGCCTATGTCGGCTTCGGTCAACCCCTTAGGATGATTTATCCATTCCTCTTATATATGAACTATGTGATGACCTGAATTCCCAATAAAAGGGATACATAGGCAGCCTATGTCATCTTCGGTCAACCCATTAGATTTTCTATATATATCCCTAGCGTAGTCTTGAACTATGTTTGACCTGATTCCTGCTTCAATGGGATACGTAGGCGCCCCAATGGCTCGGTCATATAACCCCAGGAAAGGAAAACTGGGGCAAAATTTTCAAGAAGGAATCTCAAAAATTCACAAGAGAAGATCGACATCCAACAAAAAGAATGAAGATCAGCAAAGACTTTAGATCCAATTGGATTGGTATCATCTTAAACAACTTTAAACTGGGGCAGAAATTTTGAGGAAGACCTCAAAATTTCCACCAAATGCCGGAACATATTCCAAATTTCCCAACACAAGAGGTTAAAGCTTTGGAAGCCACCAACTGTAACAAAGTCAGGGTACACTAAATTTTTGGCTATGAACTACTTGAAGAAACCCTCCAATAATGATCATGAGTTTTGGAAACCATCCGTCGAGTATAGTCAAAACCACGAGGAAGACGCTAGTTGAGCTAGTACATGGCATGACGGGCAGAGATTTTCAACAGTTTTACATAAGTTTTCGAAGTTATTTTCAAAAATTTAAGACTATTTTCAAAAATCTTACGACTCACTTATTTTGTACTTGCCTATACATCATTTGGGATGGAGTGTCAAGGTGGAAGTCCCAATATGGTGGAATGCCCAAGAGATGGCAAGGACCAAATCAAGGATCGAAGAAGGTCAACATTGAGTAATTTTATTCAAACTAATCATTTTTGTGGATGCAGGGATAGATACACAAAAATAAGGGTCTCTTTCAAAAATCTTTGAGCAAAGTGGGAGCCACAATAGAGCATTAATACCCAAGAACAGTATTTTAGGGAAGCCCTAAAAATAGGTTTAATGCCCATTTATTGAGGACCTTTTGATTTGTCCATCTCATTTCTTGAGATCGTAGGCGACGAACAAAAGCTCTTTATCTTCTTTACACATATTGTATTTACAAGTTTCCTAAAAATAGTTGCTAGTAAAAGTGACTTTGTGTCTACTAATCGTCTACCTTGAATACAGGTGCATGTAGAAAGTAGGACGATGACAAATAAAGTTAGGTAAAATTATATTGCATATTATTGCCCCAAGGGCCGTTACACATCATAGCCGCAAGGCATTGCCTCAAGAGCTATTGTATATCATTTCTCCAAGGGCCATTACACATCATAGCCACAAGGCATTGCCTCCAGAGCTATTGCATATCATTTCCCCAAGGGCCGTTACACATCATAGCCGTAAGGCATTGCCTCAAGAGCTATTGCATATCATTGCCCCAAGGGCTGTTACACATCATAGCCGCAAGGCATTGCCTCAAGAGCTATTGCATATCATTTCCCCAAGGGCCATTACACATCATAGCCGCAAGGCATTG
>NC_061117.1:1054933-1075798 GCF_002878395.1 Capsicum annuum | reverse complement strand
AGTAAATTTTTAGAGAACTAAATTCTTACTTTTGAGGTTTTCGAAGAGGCAGCCTAATCTTAGCTCCAGTTACAGAACAAGTTTTTATTCCCTCATCAGGTTGCGGTAGACATGAAAGAAAGCTAGTGCCAAAAAAATCAGTGCACAGTGTAACCTCCTTCAAGTAAACAAAGCCATCCTGTATTTTTGGATCAAAACATGTGAGGTAAACATTAAATGGAACATTATTATCAAACACTTTTTGGATGGCCACAACAATATCATTCTTCAAATAACCCGAGGTATCACTTGCAATAATCCCACTTGTTTTCAAGTATTCGAACAAGTTTCGCTGTTTGAACATTTTGTTGATCTCTATTGCTGTTTCAAAGTATTTTTCTGCTTCTTTCTCTATGCATCCATGCAACTGCCATTGCTCAATCCACGGGTCCCGTTCTTGGGAGTTTTGTTTAAGTGGTTGCCAAAATGTCTTGAGTTGGTTTGTTCTAGTCCCTGTAAACTGCAAAAATATTTACATAATCAAATCATTTGTAATAATAAGCATCGAACGATGATCTAATATTAATGGTAACTGTTGGCCTACTATACTATCACAAGTTGAATTTGTATTGTACGTGTTAAGGTAGAAAGTGTCTTACATTATATTTCATCAATTTTAATTTATTTGTTCTGCATGACATGATAAGACCACAATAATAAATAATATTTTGGTATAGTTGAATTTTGACATGCATATCTTTAGTTTAAGAATGTCTTAAACTAAATGAGATCAAGGAAAAAGAAGAAAAGTTTCTCCATGTTGTATGTGGGGGATGATATGAGTACGGCCACGAGGATGGACGAGAATGAGTGCATATTGAATCCGTTCAAGGAAGTGCACAAGTGAAGTGTAAAAGAGGGCCTAAATACACTAAAAACAGCCCCTAAGTTACACTTGATGGGCAACTCACCCTTGAGGGGTATTGTGGTCATTTTGTATTCTATTTTGTAATACACTATATAGAGAACCTCTTAGGGTTTTTAGTCTTAGATTTTGATGAATATGAAAGTGTAACACTTAAAAATATTTCTCTTGAGAGAAAGGCCCTCCTTGGCCAAAATTGTAACTAGGTTTCAACTTGAGTATGGAATCACTTGTATTGGATTCAAGCTTGGAAACGTTGGATGCTTGAGAGATCGAGGTCCCTCTTGTGCCAATGTAAGAGATAGGTGAATTGTTGTGTGTAGTGTTAAAGGGTCCAAGAATGGAATAAGCTCTTGGGTTTTTAAGATTATGCCTTCTATCTATCTATCCCTTGTCTAGTGTAATCTTTGTTGTTGTAACGTTGTTTATTGTTAGCGTAATCCTCTTCTTCTTCACGTGTTGATGCTGTTTTGGGGTGTTATATACATCATTAAATCTTATATTCTCCTTGTTGGTAGCGAATCCGAGAGTGGTCTCCAAAAAGGTCCTCGGATTCTTAAGATTAGTGGACTGATTTGGATTGTGTTTTGATACTTCCTTGTTTTATTGTATCATTTGGTATCAGAGCATGTCTTGATCTTGTTCCTACAAGATCAAATCTTGGGCTAGCTCACTTGAAAAAAAAATTGAAATCTGAAAATTCCAGAAAAAAAGAAGCAAATCTGTCTATTTTGTGTTCTTGGCCGAAATTGTGTTATTGTTGTGTCTTGGCCGAGATTTTTACTTGTTTTGTTCTTTCTAGTGTTAGTTTTCTTCAACTCTAACTAAATCTAAGTTTGAGCTTATATTGTTGGTGTTGTTTTCGTCAACATAAGGCTTGGCCGAATTGTTGTTGAAAACATTGTTGCGGTGGACTGTTTTGGCATTGTGGTCTTCATCTTGTTGTTGTTCTAAACTTGACCACGTGATATTGTTGTTTATTGGTGGCCTAAGAAACCATTTTGTTGAAATTATAATTGTCTTGGCCAAGTGTTGAAGATATTGTATTGTGAAAATTGAAAGTTGACCGTGTGAAAATTGTAGTGTTTTTGGAGATTGTTGTTGGTTGTTCTTAGTGATTGTTGATGTTGTTCTTGAAGTTCTTCACAACCTTCATAGCTTGTTAATATAAAGTGAACATTAGATCTATAAAGCTGAAGAAAAAAAGGGGTGAAGCTTTGTTAGTCTTGAAAGACTTACCATCACTCATCAAATAGTTAATCACATCTCAATCACTTTCCAACAACTTTCCATAAAATAACGGTCCATGTTATAAGGAGAAGTACAAGTAAGTCAAAGTCTTGAAAACTTGAATTTGAAAAGTCTCCAAGACTTGTTTGAATTTCCCTCCTTAAAATAAATCCCACCAATTCCTAAATTGTAAATTGACCAAGACTTGAAATTGGACAACAAAAATTGTTAGAAACTGCAACCAATTATGTGCTGCCATGTCATCATTGTTACTGTTCACGCAATAATTTTGGCTCAAATTTTAGATTTTCTTAGTTTCTTTTTATTGTTCCGTAGTTTTGTTTGATTGGTCTGAACGCTAATTGACAAGCTAGTAAACTCCTACTAGATTGTAAATTAGTTTTGTGTTTGTTTGTTCGTGTTAACGTTCTTTGTGTGCTTTTATCTTTTGTGAATTCGTTGTATCTTGTTGGTTCAAGGCCATAAACAAATTTTCTTTGAGTCAACTCAAACGAAAATCTATTCCGGGAAAGAGTAGACTCGACCCTCAATCACTCGCGAAGTACAAGCCGACTTTCAATACTTGTGAAATCAAGTGTGAGATAAAACTGAGAGTGAGAGTGTGGTGAGGCATTTTGAACTAACAAGTTTGTTTTGTTGTTTATTATTGTCCTTTGCTTTAGGTACCATGGCTACCACTAATCTTGATGCCACGTTTGATCGCATCAATAACGATATTGAAAAAATGAAATGGCACATGAAAAGACTACGTCAATTGTTACCTAAACTTATCCCACAAAATTCAACTTCCCTTGTCCAAACACCTTGTGCCGAGAGCTTCCCGAAGGAAGAGGTGGGCTGCCCCGATCTACACCAAGGTAAAGAGGAGATTGAAACATCTTTGGTACTTGATAGTGAACTTATAGAGAGTGAAGCACTTGCTAGTTCCAAATCTGTCTGTGAGATAGATCATGATCTCGTTAGGTTTAATGTCTTGTTTGAAGATGATATAAATACTCCTAATAGACCTAGTGGAGAAAATGATGGTATAGCTTGCCTTGAAGGCTATATCCGATATGCTAACCCACTATGGTGTGACAACACTCCTCCTAAAGATGAAAATCTCTTCTTGGAAGATGAGAGTACTCTTATGGGCAAGGAATGTGTAGTCTCGGAAATGAGTACTCTTGGTAGTACTCTTGGTGTGCATGATGATCAATTTACTCTTAAATGTAGTTCATTACTTGAGCATATAAATGGAGTGCTTAAAAATTCTCAAGTTAGTGATGGTGTCTATAGAATTGATCTTGATAATGCGCATGTCTCTTTGAACATTTTGTGTGGTAAAAACATTGCAATTAGTTTTGTTCATAGAGATCATGTGTATGAAAATGTTTTTGTGTGTGAATGTGGGAGTGACATTCTAGGGGAAGGAAGGGCTAGCCTCGGCTTAGGCCGTTGGCTATTTTTTCCATTTGATCCCGGCACCATCTTTGGGTGGAAAAGGATGACTCTCGGCCTATTTTCTTTTTGTCTTGATGCTTGTCCAAGCAACTTCCTTTGTAGCAATTGTACTAATCTTTTCATGATTAAAACAAAGGACTCGTGGCTATACTTCAAATTTTTCCCGCCTTGACATGGCATGTTGATGTGTTATTTTTGCTAACCTTAACCCCTTATGTCATGAGGATGTGTGCTTGTTTGTCTTCTCTTGATTTACAAGGTACGGATTCGAGGTCAAATCCTTTTCAAAAAGGGGAGGATGATACGAGTACGACCACAAAGATGGACGAGAATGAGTGCGTATTGAATCCGTCCAAGGAAGTGCACAAGTGAAGTGTAAAAGAGGGCCTAAATGCACTAAAAACAGCCCCTAAGTTACAATTGATGGGCACATCACCCTTGAGGGGTATTGTGGTCATTTTGTATTCTATTTTGTAATACACTATATATAGAACCTCTTAGAGTTTTTAATCTTAGATTTTGATGAATATGAAAGTGTAACATGTAGAAACATTTCTCTTGAGAGAAAGGCCCTCCTTGGCCAAAATTGTAACTAGGTTTCAACTTGAGTGTGGAATCACTCGTGTTGGATTCAAGCTTGAAAACGTTAGATGCTTGAGAGATCGAGGTCCCTCTTGTGCCAACGTAAGATATAGGTGAATTGTTGTGTGTAGTGTTAAGGGTCCAAGAGTGGAATAAGCTCTTGGGTTCTTAAGATTATGCCTTCATGTAGTCTATCTATCTATCTATCCCTTGTCTAGTGTAATCTTTGTTGTTGTTTCTTGTGTTGTTGTAACCGTTGTTTATTGTTAGTGTAATCCTCTTGTTCTTCATGCGTTGATGCTGCTTTGAGTGTTATATACTTCATTAAATCTTGTATTCTCCTTGTTGGTAGCAAATCCGAGAGTGATCTCCAAAAAGGTCCTCGGATCTTTAATATTAATGGACTGATTTGAAGTGTGTTTTGATACTTTCTTGTTTTCTTGTATCAGGGGGGATTGATTGATGAAGCAATAGAGTGGGAGTCTTATAAGAAAATTTATAAGGATTATATTTCTCTATTTAGTAATAATTCAACTTTAAATGTTAATCTTATTAAATTCTTAATAAAATAATATATGTCACAAAAACATCTTAGACTTATCCTAAACTATAAATTTCAAAACTCTTTCTTTCTTAAATTCCGTATCAAGTCAAACTAACTCACATAAATTAAAACGGAGGGATTAAATGTTTAAAACACAAGTAATACTTTATCATATATAGAAATTTATATGCAATTATATTATATAAATATATATTTTTTTGAAAAAAAAAAAATTCTGTCAGTACCACTTGATTCCAATTTGGTGCTGGTCTAGTAGTCTGGCATGTAGTGATTTTTCCTTGTCCATCTGCTCTCCAAAGGCCATTGAGTGTGAATTTATCCTGAGGAATTGGATCTTTGCACTTGCCTCTTTGTGAGTTCAGTTCAATACAGAAAGTTGGTGGCCATTGAAGCACAAATCTCAGCTGTCTGGAATGAGAATGAGTGTGTCATGTCAAAAAGTGATAAGTAAAAGTGAACGGAGAAAGTAATTAATTCAATGCTTAGTGAATTGTGTTGGATAATGACTATAATTAATAACTAAGGAGAAAATAGGTAGAAATGTGTAAATTATCCAATTGATTTTTTAAATTGCACAAGTATTGTTGAACATCTATTTTTAATACAGTACTTCCTCCATTTAAAAAGAATGACCTACTTCCCTTTTTAGTCTGTTTAAAAAAGAATGATCTCTTTCCTTTTTTGACAATACTTTAATTTCAACTTTTCACGTGGCATGTTTAAGACCACAAGATTAAAGGGCATTTTGATACATTTGACACAACTTTAATTTAATGCTACGAGATTCAAAAGTCTTGTTTATTTTCTTAAACTTTGTGCTAAGTCAAAGTAGAACGTTCTTTTTAAAACGGAGGAAGTAGTAATTTAGTCAAAGCTAAAAATTAATCTCAAACGTTGAATTAAATTCTTACGGTTGAGGTTTCGGATGAGGTAGCATAATCCTAGCTCCGCTAGAACATGTGGTTACTCCAGCAGGACGTTGTTGAGGGCATGGGATGAAGTTAGTGCCAGCCAAATCAGTGCACAATGAAACCTCATTCAAGTAAACATGAGTTTTGCTTTTTGAATCAAATTCATAACATGAGAGGTAAACATTAAGGTTCGGTGGAGGTGGAGGAGGAGGGGGAGGAGGAGGTGGAGGAGCGCGAGGAGGGGGAGGAGCGTGAGGAGGCGGAGGCGGAGGCGGAGGCGGAGGAATAAACACCTTTTGGATAGCCTCGACCATTTCTTTTCTAGTAAAAGCCAAGCTATCACATGCAATAATCCCATTTGTTTTCAAGTAATTAAACAAGTTTCCCTTTCTTATCATTGCATTGATCCTAATTGCTGTATCAAAGTATACTATTGCTGCTGCTGTTGTTGCTGCTCCTCCACACACTCCATGCACACGCCACTCATGCTTCCATAGAGACCAGTCGACCCCTTTTTGGGATTTTTCTCTCTCTCTCAGTGACGGCCAAAATTTCTGAAGTTTGGTCTCTCTAGCCTTTGTAAACTGTCAAAAATATTTATGCAGTCAGACCATTTAATAGGATACTAAGTAGTACTATGTAAACAACTTTGTCATGAAACATCAAACGATGATATGATAATAGAAGCAATTGGCCTACGTGTGTATTACTATCACATGTTGGAAAATTATTGTACATAAAAAGTGCTTTACATTGTCTTTCTCTATAGTCGGTGTAAACTGCAACCATATTTACACGATCAGATCATTTAATAGATAATGCATGTAAATATCTTATTACATGTAAAACTTCAAATGTCAAAGATTTGACCTAAAGAAACATTAAAACGCTAAAATGGTATAAAAACTCGGGTTTGATAAAAAATAGTTGTTTACAATAGGTAATCCTTTATTATAAACTTTTTTATATGTAATTATGTTATATAAATATCTTTTTTTTTTTAAATATCTCGTCAGTGCATAAAACATAACTCTCGTGTCTGAAAGTTCAGTACCACTTGCTTCCAATCTGGGTTTGATGTGTCAGTGCATGAAATGGGATATCCATTTGAATCTGATGGCCAAAGTCCATGGAGTGTGAAATCATGCTGAAGAATTGGTTCTGTGCACCTGCCTGGTTGTTCTGCATTATTCAGTTGCGTACAGAAAGTTTGTGGCCATTGAAGCACAAATCTCATGAGCTCGGGAGTTTGTTGAGAATGAACATGTTGAGAAATTATTACAACTAGCAAAATGAGAAAGAAGGGAGGTTTTTTAATGTTTTTTTCTTTTTTCTTTTTCCTTGTGTGTGTGGGGGTGGGGTGGGGTGGGGTGGAGATTAGTTGTTTGAATGGATTGATGTAGTAGTAGAGTGGGAGCTTTATATAAGAACATTTTATAGGGGTCATAGAGTGACCCTTTTTTTCCTTCTTGCAAGTATGTATCCACTTGGATAAACTTTTGGCTTTTGATTTTTTTTTTTTTTTTAGGTATGTTAGACTGTTAGTTTAAAATTAAGTAATTATAACCTATATGTACTTTTTTAATCTGCTCAAAAGTGTTTAAAAGTTATTTTAATTTAAAAATACTTAAAATAAGTTAATTCAAAAGGTATCTATATAATATTATAATTATGGAATGTAACAGTACAAATAAGAAAGAAAATCAAAACTAATCGGAAATATGGATTGTCGGAAGTTAAAAGAGCTAGTCTATACAAAAAGCTAATCGACTTGTTCCTTTTTTTTTTCAATATCATCATTCTTCAACTAGGTCTATACATGGTTAATTAAGTGTTTTGAATAAATAGTTGGCGATAAATCAGATAGAAAAATCACATCTGAAATAAAATATTTCAGGTAGAAAAGTCACATCTCATGCAAAATAATTCAAATTTAAACTCCAAAAAAATAATTTGGGATCTCTTCCAAATGTTGCCATTTTGCATTACATTTCAATAAGTGAAAAAATAAAAAAATAAAAATAAACACACACCATTTTGCATTATATAGGGGCTCTATGTGTAGAAATTCATAAATATCAAATCTTGAATCTAAACTATTATAAAAAATGGACACAAAAAAATGTGTCTTATTATGTAAGAAGATACAAATTCAATTGGTCTACTAGTAAGATATACTACTATACAATTTATATAAATGTACAAATATAATGTGGTTCAACCCTTTTCTTGGACCAAATCACAATATAGGTCCGATCTTAATCATCCTTTTTTTTGAAAAAAAAAATTAAAATAATCAACGTCTGTCTATCCTCTATTGACAACGGAGTAATTTTTATTAGAGGAATATAATTCATCATATGCTATATATATATGTATATACATACATAAAAAGATATTAATCTCTTGCTTTGCCTGTGCCTCTGAAAGTACGACCTTTTTTTTTACCACGTCACCTCCAACTCAACTACTAGCTCAATAGGGCCTATGGTGTCGTGATCGACATTTAATTGGCTCAACTACTTTTACCAAGTGGACCACGTCTTAAACATAAACGTTATCTTATAATCCGTTCTCAAAATATTACATGCATCTCACCATAATTCATTCTCAAAATATTCGACAATATCATTTTTTCATCACAAAGAAGTTGAGAAAATTTCATATATATATATGACACATCTTATATAATATATATACAGCAAAAAATTTTTTTATATATTTACATAGTATTGTAATTAAAATAAAAAATATTACATTAGTTGGATCTTTATTTCAAAAAATTTATGTCAATTATTGAACTTACCAATGGAATAGCACTCTCATACAAAACACGTTTGATAATTGCAATATATCAATTGTTATAATAACTTGAGAGAAATCAATATGTCATTGTAAAAGTGGTCCATTTTATAATAAATAATTTTGAAAGATAAAGATATAGATTTAGTTCGACTCAGTTGAAGTTTGACCAAAGCTTAGGCTCGGGTGAGGCAACTTGGCTCAGCTCGACTGACTCATTTTGGTCATATAATAATTACTTTAAAGTCAAAATTCATTCACTAATCTTAATAAAATTAGAAAAATGACAATTTAATAATATCATTTATATAATCAGTTATAATTTTATACCACCAACATGGGTTGTTGTGCCGTGGATGGGGCTGCTTCATCCGTAATCAGAGGTTGAGGGTTCGACCCTGAGTATGGAGAAAACTCTGTTGGGAGCGCTGCCACCTTAATGGGCCCTGCAACACGCGATTCGGATTAGTCAGGGCTCCAATGCGGACACCGGACACCGGATGAAAGATCCCCCCCCAAAAAGTTATAATTTTGTACCATCAAATCAATTTGATGTAGTTATTCACATGCACAAAATGTGAATAAGTATTTCTCAGTGAGAATTAAATTTGTTTGTTTGATACTTCGAACAATTCCCATTATGAGTTGGGTCCAAGAAGGTACCGGACCACGTTATGCCTATATATATTACACAAATCTGACAATATCAATCAATACGCATGGTTAGATAGTCTTGATTGAATTTGGATAAGAGTCGTTCATTTCTTATAACAGTGATCTTCAATATGTGAATAAGTTTTTTTAACGAGAATTAAATTTGTTTGTTTAATACTTCAAACAACCCCCATTACGAGTTGGGTCCAAAAAGACGTTGGACCACGTTATCGATCAATGCTCATGGTTAGATAAATCCTGATTGAATTTGGGTAGGACTCGTCCATTTCATATAATAGTGATCTTCAAAATGTGAATAGATTTTTCTCAGCGAGAATTAAATTTATTTGTTTGATATTTCAAACAACCCCCATTATGGGTTGGGTCCAAGAAGGGGTCGCACCACGTTATGCCTATATATATTACACAAATCTGATAATATCAATCAATGCGTATGGTTAGATAGTCCTGATTGAATTTGGATAGGAGTCGTCCATTTCTTAAAATAGTAATCTTCAAAATGTGAATAAGTTTTTCTCAACGAGAATTAAATTTGTTTGTTTAATACTTCCAACATCCCCCATTATGAATTGGGTCCAAGAAGACGTTGGACCACGTTATCGATCAATGCTCATGGTTAGATAGTGCTAATTGAATTTGGATAGAACTCTTCCAGTTCTTATAATAGTGATCTTCAAAATGTGAATAAGTTTTTCTCAATGAGAATTAAATTTGTTTGTTTAATACTTCAACAACCCCCATTATGAGTTGGGTTTAAAAAGATATTGGACCACGTTATCGATCAATGTTCATGGTTAGATAGTCCTCATTAAATTTGGATAGAAATTGTCCGTTTCTTATAGTGATCTTCAAAGTTGTAAAATATGATGTTTATGTCACTAATAAATTCATAATAATAATTTTAATATTTATATGCACTTTTATTTGTTAACTAATGTTAATTAATAATACATACTTATTACATTAATTTATTTACCTGATTAAAGATAAAATTGTTTCATTTGGTATTTCACAAAGCTCCTATTGAAATCTGGTTCGAAGAAGAATCAAAACACAGTACATATTTAAATTGTAATAACTCTTTAGTGAAATACATCAAATGAATAATAATTTACATAATAAGCTATTTTATTAATATTGTAATAACTCTCTAGTGAAATACATGAAATGAATAATAATTTACATAATTAGCTATTTTATTACGATAAATATTTATTCGCATCAATCATTATTTTTATAGACAATATTCAAAAGGCTCAATACATGAGGAATGTTCTTAATTATAAAGTAACCACACATTTTTTTTAGGGAAATCTATATTAAAAATTACATGTTTTTATCATCACATTAGACTTTTTATTTATTTATATTTTTATTTTATCAACTAGAAAATTGTTCTACGATGTGAAATAGATTGACTTATCGTCACATGTCCAAAAATCTTTTTGAAAAAAATGCAAATTTACATCTCAATTTTTATCAAAATATTGAAGTAATACTATTAACCTTTGACACACATTGTCATTTAATGAAAAAAAAAAAAAAATATTCCGGATAAACTTATTTACCAATATGGCAAAAGTATATAAAATCTATACACTAATTGTGTATATTATATGTGTAGGTATATATATTATACTTAAATATACAAAATTCGTACATTTATTAATTAATTTGTGAACTAGATCCACAATAGCATTGACCTTTGAAATCACATAATATCATGTTTATATTAAATCAATAAATTCATAATATTAACTTCTTACACACATGATTATTTATTCATTAACCAATGTAAATTAAATAATAATATATACTTTCACCTAAATTTGTCGTCGACTCATGGTATATTAAATTATTAATATTATTTGATATAAATAGTTAGTGTGAATGTTTTTTTTACTGAGAATTAAAATTTGTTGTCTGGTACATCAAAAAACTTCTGCTAAATAAATCATAATAGGGGTCCAAATAAAAATTGGACAACATTAACAAATGAAATTTACTTGCAACAACAAATATTTATAAATGTGGTCCTGTTGTATATTAAATAAATATGATCCTATTTTATATTAAATAAATACGGTCCTGATGTATATTAAATAATAGGGGTCCAAATAAAGATTGGACAACATTAACAAATGAAAATTACTTACAACAACAAATATTTATAAGTGCATTCCTGTTGTATATTAAATAAATACGGTCCTATTTTATATTAAATAAATATGGTCCTATTTTATATTAAATAAATACGGTCCTGATGTATATTAAATAATAGGATTCCAAATAAAGATTGGACAACATTAACAAATGAAAATTACTTACAATAACAAATATTTTTTTAGCAATAAGCTGTGAATTATTCTCATACCAAGCAAAATTTGTACAAAGCAAGGAGCATCAAGAGCACTAAATTGTGTGCACCTCGACCTCAAAGGAACCAACAGAAAACCGAATAAACTATTAGCTAGTTACATTTATCCTTTGTATCAAAACTTGATAGTGTCTTGCTTTCCTCGACCCTTGGATAAGTGTCATTCTCTACTTCAGTTCCCTCTTGATTCGAGTGATAGTAAACTTAGTATTTACATTTATCTTCCTAAATTGTTTCCAATTCCTGGCTTGCCAAGTATAGTAGATCATAGCCCCATACATTGCAACCACCATTTCCTTCTTCAACGGCCTCCAACACCTTCTTTTAATCCAAGCAAATGTTTGGTGTACTGTACCTCTGGGAATTACAACTCCAAACCATTGCGAAAATTTGATTTTCACTTCATTCATCCAGTTGCAGTCCATGAATAGGTGTTTTTGAGTCTCAGCTTCCTCCTCACATAAGCAGCAAACCTCATCTTCCATCTGCAAGTTTAATTTCTGTATTCTCTTCTTGGTGAGTAGTCTTTCCTAATAAGCAAGCCACAACATCATCCTTTGCCTTGGTAGCATGATAGAGCTCCATATCAAATCTGATTCAGGCCACTTGTTTAGCATCCCCAGCATGGCGTTGTAACTACAGGACATGAAATATTTCCCGTTGGATGTTAACATATAAGTTTCCCTTTGGTACCACTGTTTCATTTCCTCTTTAACTTCATTTAGTTTTCTCCAATACCAACTACTATCTTGGAGAGCTTTGTGTCGGCAAATGTCGTCTGATCCTTTCATATACACTTCATGGATCCATTTTACCCATAACACATCTTGCTTGCTAGCCAATTGCCATATTAACTTTCCTGCTGCAGCAATATTCCACTTTTGACAGCCTTTGATATTAACTTTCCTGTTGTATATTAAATAAATACGGTTCTATTTTATATTAAATAAATACGGTTTTGTTATATATTAAATAAATGTGATTCTGTTGTCTATTAAATAAATACGATCCTATTATATATTAAATAAACGCGGTCCTATTGTATATTAAAAAAATACGGTCCTATTGTATATTAAATAAATACGATCCTGTTATATATTAAATAAACGGGGGCCTGTTGTATATTAAATAAATACGGTCCCATCGTATATTAGATAAAGCCATTAACTTTTGATTTTTTTTTTCTTATTTATCATTTATTCATTATTTTCTTTTCATCTTTTTTATTTTGTCATAGTCACATCATTCTCCGTCATCGGACCACCATTATTTCTGACAACAATTGCTTAATTTTTTTATTAATTTTGTTTTTTTATCTAAAATTAAAAGCATCATAATAGCCAAAAGTTACAATACACGAATTATTAAAATTTTGCAACAATCATTATCTTCCACAATTCTTAATATTTTTTTTTTATTTCATTTCCTCTATCTATCTATCAAATATTTTTAAGCAAAATTACTATATAAGAAAAAAAATAAAATTTTAATTTAATAATGTGAAAAATTCAACAATTTAATTAATTAGCCCAAATAATTTAACTATTTAGATTGAATTGTAATTATTTATTGACAAATCTGTCGAAAGCTAGCAACTTCAGATTGTTTTGACGATTTTATTATGTGTGAAGCTATTATTAGCTTTGGTTCATATGTATACCACCAGTATGGCAGGTGCTCATTGTAGGTATGATTGGTGTAAATTATATTTAAGTAATTTAAGTATTAAATTTGATATCCAAGTACTCTTAACTTATAAATACCACTTTCCTCATATTGTAATGTATATCAAGAAATGATTTGAAAAAAAAAAACCTGTGAAATAAACTCTAATACTTTACTCTCTTTATTCTTTGTTTCTTATTTCATACGTAGGATTAATTATTTAACAGGTTCAATAAAAATATACAGTATTTTTGTATATAAATGTATTACAGTGAATCAATTTATTCAATGAATACAATTTGTATACAGAATGCATCATACACAAATATAAACGTATTTTTTTTATGCAAATGTATCATTTATTTTTGGGTGGTTCATGAATTCGTATCAACAAATACAATATGTATTTTATAAGATAAGATACAAATATAAATATATCATGAATCAAAATTAAATTAAAATACAAATATAAATATAAAATATATCATGAATCAGCTGTATTTTATAGAACAAAATCAAGTTATATAAATCAGATATAAAGTATAAATACAATTTGATATAAAATATCCTTGTAGGTCTTCTTGTACATATTGATACAACTAATACATCGTAGTTTTTCCTTAAATATATTATGCATTATTTAACCCCTTACATTTTTGTAAGGGGTGTGATCATAAAGGAAAATACTTTATTCATAAACTCGTCATTTTCCGGTGACACAATGACAATTTAATAACTATGCATATAATAAAACACAGATTTAAAAATTGATCTAATTGTCGACGATTTAGTCGATTTTTAAATTTTCTTTTTCCTTGCCAATTAACCACGAAGTCAGTCGATCGTTTTCTTTTATACCAACCATTTTTTTTTCGATCTAGCTAAATCGGTCTCTTTTTCATTGGCAATCCTTTAAAATCGATTGTGTTCAGACCGAGGGGCGGCTCTACCTTGTAATATAAATAGGCGGCCACCATAGGCCCCCAAATTTTAGAGGCCTCTTTTTTTTTTTTTTTAACAATAATATAAATAAATTTTTTTAAAAGAATTGAATATTATTTATAAAAAAAATAATTTTTTATATAAAAGAAAAAAATTATTAGAAGAAGTTCATATATCTATGTAGAGTACTATGTCTCAAGAAAGATTAAATACATTGATTATATTATTACTTAAAAAAGAAAAATTAGAAAAAATCAATTATATAATTTTGAAAATAGAGTTCATTAAAAGAACGTTATTTTTTCTTATAATTTTAAGATCTCCGTTTGATTTTCATCTTAGGTCACGAATATGCTTGAGTCGCTCTGTTCAGACCCATGGGGGAGGGATAAAATAGACAACGGACGTAATAATAAGCCTATCTATAAATTCTCATATGGTTCATAACCAGTTATTTCTCAAAGACATTCTGAACAAAAAAAAAAAAAAAATGAAAATGAAGAACCTTTCGCTCTTTCTTGTCACTCTCACACTATTTTTCATTTCTGTTTGTTCACAAAATGTAGCACAAACACAATTTGTTTATAGATGGCCAGAAACTTACTGTAATAAAGATACCAAAACAACAGTGAAATGTAATAAAATTCCTCCTCTTCAATTCACTTTGGTTGAATTTTGGGGACTTGACTCTAATGGAAAATTGTTGGAGAATTGCAAAGATACAGCACCAAAAGATTGGGATAAAACAGTGGTATGTTTTATTATTAGTATTAGTATTATTATTATTATTATTAAAAACAATTCTACACTATATACTAAAATCAAATATCCATCATTTTCTTCTTCTACATGAAAAAACAGATTTTTGGAAGTTTATGGAAGTCTACAAAAAAATTATTGTTGATTTTTCGAAGTGAAAAGTAAATATTCTGATGAAGACGAACTGAATTTTATTGATATTTCATTGAAAATATGCGTATTTCTAGTATGTGGTATTGTTGTATGATTTGAAAAGTTCAAATATAATTTGTGACCATCTCGTATAAAATATTAACTTTTATTGTATGGTCTGAAAAGTTTAAATATGATTTGTAACCGTCTCGTTTAAAATATTAATTTTCTAAAAAGATATTGTTATACTTTAATATTTTTCATACCTCATACTTGTTGATTGTCTAAGAATTTTTATCTCTCTGTTTTTTTCTTCAATTGGGTTACATTGAGATTCAGACCCTGAATCCCTACCTGCTCTGATGTACTACGTTGAATTGTGAAATCATATGTGACACCCAATTTAAGAGAAGGAGTTTCATATCAGCAAAACACAAGAGGGATACTGGGTATATAAGTAAGCAGGCCTTACTCTAGTGATGCGTTTTAAAGCCGTGCAGATCTAGGCCCGGAGCGGACAATATTACTAGTGGAGTTGGAAAGTTACAGGGGTCTTTCGGGCCTTGATGGTTCGGGATGCCCGTCGCGGCCAAGGCTTCGGCTCGGGTCGTGACCTGAATGGCAGAGCCGCTTCTGTATCAGCCATGAGAAGTTACAGAGGTCTCTCGGGCCTTGATGGTTCGGGACGCCCGTCCCGACTAAGGCTTCAGCTCGGGTCATGACCTGAATGGTATCAAAGCCGCTCCTGTATCAGCCCTGGAAAGTTACAGGGATCTCTCGGGCCTTGATGGTTCGGAATGTCCGTCGCGTCTAGGCTTCGGCTCGGGTCGTGACCTGAATGCTATCAGAGCCGCTCCTGTGTCAGCCCTGTTGATGTGGGCTAGAGTTCAAACGGCAAATCCCGATAAAGTGGGGCAAATCGCAGTCCTAATGTCTAGGCAAATCTCATTCTGGGGGCAAACTTGAGTTCATAAGAGGGATGCTGGGGTCTCTCGGATCTTGGTGGTTCGGGATGCCCGTCGCGGCTGGGGCTTCGGCTCAGGTCGTGAGATCATATTTTTGCCTTCAGCAATACAAACAAGCTTTTCAAAGACATTTTAAGGTAAAATTAAATAATTTCTACCTTCGCCACTGCTAACAAGATAACTCCAATTTTATTTGTGACAGTTTACTACCCAAGTGGTCACTCAACTCACCGCATTTTGGCCATCTCTCACTAGCCGTGATCCCAAAGAAATGTGGAGGGAAGCTTGGAAGACTTATGGAACATGTCTAGTAACACCAAAGTTGAAAGGTCCAACACAATATTTCAATAGGGCTATAAGATTGTCAGATGAAATTGGAAATTTGTTAGAAAAACACTTAATACAATCAGATGGAATTGTCCCTTGTGACTCTGCTACGTACACCAATGTTGAAATCTTGAATTCACTCAAAACAGTTACAACAGTCAACAACCAAAACGAGAAGGAAGTGTCATTCACTTGCGCAGACATTAATGCAACTCATGCTTATTTGAATCAAGTTACATTTTGCTACAACAAAGATGCAAAGGATTTTGAAGATTGTCCAACTAGCAACCGTTGTCGTGTTGAAAATATTATTGTTCCTCGTCCTTCACCTCCAACTACTCGACCTTCATCTCTACAGGTACATGCTCTCTTCGAATTTTCAGTTGAGCATACTGAAATTACCCCAAGACTTTTTAAAGTGGATTTAATTCCTTCTGAAACTCTATATATACCCACTTTTGATGGCTAGCAGTGTAATACACGCGCCAATCTCGTTTTTACACGTGTATTGGCGCGTGAAATACACGTGCCAATCTCATATTTACAAGCGTCCAAGTGGGTAGATATATGTCATTAAAATACAAAAAAAAAAGTCTAGAGGTAATAGGACCCCCCTCAAAGTTCATTATACCCAACTGAAAATTCGATCAAAGTTCAGTATTTTTGTGAGTATTATCCCTATAGTGTATTAGCGCATGAAATACACGTGTCAACCTCATATTTACACGCGTCCAAGTGGGTAGATATATGCCATTAAAATACGAAAAAAAAAGTCGAGGGGGTAATAGGACCCCCGCAAAGTTCAGTATGCTCAACTGAAAATGCGATCAAAGTTCAGGCATTTTTGTGAGTATTATCCTATAGTCTATGAGAAATTGTAGCTATCACATTTGCTGTTATCAGTGCATATAATTTAGATTAATGTCTTTGTGAAATTGTTTTACCTTTTTTTGTTTTTGTTTTTTGCAGACTCTTCAAACTGGAGAAAAGCTTCAACAAATAATTTAATATCTATGTTAGGCTTTGTAAGAAAGTTTACTAAGTATGTGTGTGTTGAATAATGAAGCAGTGATCATATTTCTATTTTAATAATGAAGCAAATGCAGTGATCATATTTCTATTTTATTGTGTCTCAAGATTTCTCTTTCTCTTTTTCTCTCTATATAAGGTAAAAGAAAATAAAAAAATAATAAAATTAATGAACCTTCAGAGCCGCAGAGTATCATGTTTATATCGAATTAATAAATTTATAATATTGACTTTTTACAACGACAACATACCCCGTGTATTCCTACATGGTGGGGTTTGTGGAGGGTAGAGTGTACGCAGATCATACCACTACTTTCGAAGAAGTAGAGAGATTGTTTCTGATAGATCCCTGACCGGCTTAGAACCGACAACAGTATAGCAAATCACAAAACATAATTGCGTATAGACTAGTATAGTATATGCAAAATAAACTAACACTGGTATATGCAAAATAAACTAACATCGGTATCCACAAGGTAATACAACAACTACCAGATACTACTAAAAAACTATCTAACTGAAATCATAAACATCACTCAACACCCACGAATAATATTGACTTTTTACATGCACTTTTATTCATTAATTAATGTTAATTGGTAATACATACTTCTTCCTTAATTTATTACCTAACTAGAATATATTAATATGATTTGGCGCAAATATCGTGTGTAAGCAAGAGGGAGAGTATTAGTTTGATGTATTTAAAACTCACAATTTTAAATTTTGACTTCGCATCTGATGCATGTAAGAGGATAAAACAAATGATATTGATGGGCAAAATTACAGCTTATGTTTGGCATCCCAAACTTAGTACAAGATCAATGAAGAGAGCCATTCTTTGGATAGCCTCTTGAAAGTTAACACCAAAAAATCTCAGAATGTTTGTATTATTGATATTTCTGCACGTCCTAGTAACTCATATGAGTCATGCTTGATTTGTGCCTATGATGGACCAGTTGTCTAACGTGTTTCAACCGAAGCAATTAAAGACGGTAAATAATGAACATCATAGTTTTAAACCACGGTCTGTATCTCTACAGGATTTAATCCAAACTTAACTAAACACAATGAGACTCTCAACAAAAGATTACAAACTCTGTAACCTAAGGAATTATAAATTCTAATTCCTAATGTTCAACAATCTCCCTAGACGGTTGAAACCCACTTCAAGTTTCGCCACTTGAAAATCAGATTACAAAACTCTAGCAACCCTCGGAACTTACTCTAATTCCTAGAAAAACTAAGACTAAACTCCTAAATCAGTTTATAACACTGACATTAAGAAATCATGAAAATTTCAACTCAATAATCTTTCAAATACATATTAATTAGAATAGAAAACTGTTAGATACATACATGAAATAGCTTCAGTATAAGTGCATTAATTTATAACACACACGGATGATTTTTTTTTTTTTTTTTTTGAAGTATGAGTGCATTAATTTTATTTTAAAAGATCTTGAGTATTTATAACTCCGAGCAAGTAGGCTTCTAACTTCACAAGGACTTTCATGCTTCTTGGACTCTGTTTTTGAGTGTTATAGTCAAACACTAACTCTCCTTTTATAGCAAATGATCTTATCTGAAGTAACAAACTTTTATTCTTTTATTTTTGCACATGTGGCTTTAACGACAAAAAGTACTCTTGCAAGTTCAACTCTTTTGAATCAGTTTTTCATGAACCAACTATGTTTACTTGTTCCATATCCTCTTGTCAATCTTCAAAGCTTCACAAGTCCTAACAACCATCAAACTCAAGGTTGGGAGCCTCTATCCCACGGGGGCCCATAGTTTTCTTTTCTTAAATTATTTTCTACTTTGCTCAGTCGGCTTATGACACTTATTGAGCATAAGTGGACCACATTCATCCCTATTGTGCCCTTACGATGCTGATCCTAGTACGAGCACTACGCGAGGTGACTAAGTTCGTGCATGAGATAGTTGGTGATTCGAAGTACTGACATTCTCTAGGTGTCCAGAATCATTTTCAGGCCTCGTTCTATTTTTATTTATGTCTTTAGTTATTCCAGAGGCAGACGGTATACATCAGATCCAGTTGTATTATTGTATGCTCTGTACTTATCATATCAGGCTTCGAATTTGGATCTATTTATTTCTGTTAGACTTCCGCTTTTACTTACATTGTAGGGCCTGACTTCGTTCCTGAAGTCTTGTCATGTTCTATTGCATTATTGTTATTGACTTTTTTAATTCTTGAAATTTGAGCTTACTTATCAAGGATAGACCGCAATAAATATCATCATAATCTTAATTTTTTTATTATGACAATTTTACTTGAGAGATTATACCAAATATATTATTGTTGCTGAGAATATGACATTTTTCCTATTGGAGATGGTGGTTGTGAATGTCAATTTGGGAGGGGGTAGTTGGTGATAGTGTTGATCAATAGTGATGGTTGTGATAATAGCGATTTTTTTTTTCTTTGTTTTCAAAAGAAATATACTATAAATCTTCTATAACTAGGTAACAGAATGACAAAAAAAGTACTAAGTATAAAATATAAATGATCCAAGTGGTCCTAAAATTAAACATAGGACCTAAAATTTATTGCCAAAAGTACATCCAATAATGGCTTGTCAATGTCAGTAGACACATTCTTATCGATAAAAATTTACACGCACTCGGTGTATACATCAAATTAATTTTTTTAATCATAATTAAGTAAAATATATAGTAATTAATCATGATTAAGTAACACGAACTCTTAATTTAAACACACGACATGCATATATTGACTTGGTATACACACCGGGTGTGTGTAAGTTTTAACCCTTTCTCATCCATATGTATAAGAACCTTAACTCAACGGAGTTGTTTGGTTGGAAACTAGTTATTTTGAAATAATTAATTTTAGAATTAGCTATTTTAAAATTAATTATCTAAGTTATTTGATGTGAGTTATAAGTTATAATAGTGGGATAACTAATTTCAAGATAGGTAAATCCTCAATTAATTATTTTGAAATAATTTTTTTCCAACCAAACGACTCCTAAAAGGCAGATTTAATTCGAAAAATAATTATTGGTAATATAAATTTTTATTCTGATTTAAATAATCACATATAGACAATACATACATATATCATATATGAAATACATATCACATGTGACAATAACACATATAAATAATCAAGAGAATTGAATATAAACTTTTAGTCTAGATAATAAGTTTCCATTCTCTCCTTTTATTTATTTATTTATTTTATTTATTCTAAGCCAAAGATTAATCTCAGCTGTAGAATGATTATTTAACACATGATCATTCAAACATAGGATATATCCCACCTGTTACTTCCTCCAATATCCTACAAAAAAAAAAAAAAATGTATACAAAAGTTAAAAACCACTGATAGTAAAAAAAATATACAAAATCAATGTATATAATTTAAATTCTAATAGTAAGTTAATTTGAAATTAATTATTTTTATTTGATATTTACAATAGTTTCTTAATAATTACAGTATCACTTTCATGTTTCAAAAAAGAATGTTACTTTAATTTCTATATTTA